>NC_046657.1:82316084-82323488 GCF_010883055.1 Belonocnema kinseyi
TCATTGCCTCTGTAAGTGCTTATTTTGAGGAACTTCCGAAAACGTACTTTTCTGAAGGATTAAAAAAACTTGAAAAGCGATTGACCAAGTGTATAGAGCTCCGAGGAGATTATGTTGAAAAATAAAAAAAAAATTTACCCCAAAAAAATTGTTTTTATACTTCATTCTAAGGACTTATTGAACTACCCTCGTTTGTTTTCTTGTTTTCTCCAATTTATTTAGTTATTAATTCTATTATCTGAAAAATATCTGGGTATTATCGTGATTATCTAAATGGTCATCTACTATCTTATCTTAGGGATATGAGTATACGCTAGATGGCTCCAACGACATGACAGTAAATTTGAAAGTGTACAGAATAAACATTGTCTTAAAATTAAAAAAGATTTGTAACATCTCTGCTATTGCACATAGCAGAATCGATAACATTTTCATATAATAAGTTGAAACATTTTTAAAAAAATTTTCTTAAAAATTTAAAACAGCTCATTTCTGTTTCACGGATCTACTAAATGCTTCAATTGTACTTTGTAAATAATAATTTATCTAGCATCTATAAGTACGTCTTTAATAATGTCACGGCTCTTAAAAAATATGTAATTTCTTTAAAAAAATTATCCTGACCAGTGCCTGGTTGGCTCCAGACCACGAGATATAACCAAGGTTGGCCCGTCCAGTAACCGGCCGACTCCTGACTTGTTTATTGAAGAAAAACGTAGCCCGACCAGCTCTCGATCAGAAACCTTGTTGCATGTAGTAGGACCAACCGGGGAAATTTCTGCATGGGAGCTTGCGTGCATCTAAACGTAAGAGATGAGATTCTATATGTTTACACTTTTTTTTAAATATGCATATTAGTTTCAGAGAAACATCTTACATATAAAAATTGTAGCTAATAAAAAGAAGAATACTCTCATTTTGTGTCCAATTAAAAAAAAAAATTTAGTGCTGGTAAAGGTCATAAAATGTAGGATCTCTGAAGAATAGACTAATATAAGACATAATTTTACCCCTAAACGTTTTTTTAAGGATTGCTAAAATTCAGTAACGTTTTCTATACTATAGAAAAAACTATATAATAGAGATGAGATGAAAAATTTGAAACCTGGGTACCAAAAATAATATTTTTAAACAAATTTTTCTTCAACAAGGCTTAAAATAGTTTCTTCGTCACCGAAATTAGAAAAAAAACAATATACATCAATACGAAGCAGAAAGAATAAGTTATTTTACATAACATCCTTTTTTAAATTTTTTTGTCGTCAGAACAAACATTAGTGATATGTTACAGATGCTATTAGCAAAAAGTCAGCAACTACAGATTAGCAAAAAATAACTAATTCGATTAGTCGAGATATGCCCTAACTCAAAAGGGGAAACTAAATGCTTTTCTTATAACCGCAGACCCGAACGAGTAACTACGCTTGTTCGGAAGAATTTGAATTGCGATGCGCAGTTTCAGGGAGAAAGGGTCGATTGAGGATGCGCATGACATTACTAAGTTTTGTAGAAGACTAAATTCCACTTTATTTGGCTATGACGTCAATCATGGAAACAACACCGTTTATATTCTTCTGAGCAGTCGTGTAAATCGCAAATTCGGGGGCGGATATTGGGGAAAAATAAAAATCATTCGAAGCGGTATACGTATAATAATTTAAAAAAATAATAATTTAGAAATACATGTAAAGCGTTCAAAATAGAAAAGCTTATTTAAACAACGTGAAGGTGTAACATTTTTAACTCTGCAAACACAATAAGAAGATCATATTCATACTTTTTTGACTTGACCTTGTCTATTTGTATCTACTCCACCGTTGAAAATTGTAAGCACAATCAGCGAAAGTACCATTGAAAATCACTGCTGACCTTGAAACTCCTTCAAAAATGGAGCGAGAAACTTATTTTTAAAGTTTGTTAAAAAGCTTATTAAATTGCGCGTCAAATAAGCCTTTATGCAGCTATTTCTAATATTTTGGAGATAATAGACTGCGCAAGAAGTTTTAAAAAAATGTATGTTCGTGGAATGGGCGAATTAATATGCAAGCTATTATGCATATGCACAATCTTCCGTGTTGCAAAATCAAGAGGCGTAACTTTGTTCTCCCTCCATTGAGCCAACCTAAACGATTAGAGTAGAACCGGGACAGTAAGAATATTAGCTGCACATACCTCGGTCAACGCCGTTGAACGTCGTTCAATATTATGAGTTTTGACTTGTTCAGCGTGTGATTGTGGATATTTTGTTCTTGGGCGAACATTCAAACCCTTTCCGTGAATATTCTACCAAGTGTTATGTAGTTAATTACACCTTGCACAGGGACGCATTTTATCTTGCCCATCCAATCTTTTGTTCAGTTAATGCATGCGTCTTTGCTCTTTTAATCCATTGACGGTTTTCGGCTTCAATTTTAATCAGCCAAAGCTCTCGCAGCAATCTGTATGTAAATGTTCCTTCTTCTCCTAAAATCTTTATCAACTGTCAAAAGGAGCCTGCTTGCCGTGGTTCGTCTCAATGTCCCTTTCTCATCTTCTTCTTTAGATTAATTAGATTCATTAGATTAGTTCTTCTTAGATTAGTTCGTCGTCGTGTTTCTATGTAAATTATTTTCAGCACCCCAAACTCTACCCTGTCAAAAATCCTACGTAGGATACGACATCGATAACGACGCCGAAAACTACGCAGGAAATGAGGTCGGAAAATATACCGTAAACGAGGTCGGAAGCAAAGCGGAAACGATGCCGGAAACTGGTGTGAACTGATGTTCTGGTGTGAACATTTTTTTCAATATGTACTTATAACTATGGTAGACTGAAAAAAGGTTACGTGTACACAGAAAAAACGAAAGATAAAGTTTAAATCAATTCCAGGTGAAAGATTCATCGCAACAAAAATTAACCTTGCCGGATAAACTTTACATGAATCGAAAATAATTTTCGATTTTTAACCTTGCCTGGGTAATCTTTCGCCTTATAATCACTCCATTTTTATTCGAGATGTAACGGGGATTGCGATGCCAGCGCTATCTGTCGTCGTTTAACTTCATTAAATTGTAGAGAGTCGAGGATTCCCATCTGTCAGTTGCTTTTTGCGCTTTTCGATAAATGGTATTAAGTAAGTTTTAATTCCGGGTGGAGTTCCGAAAAGCGTAAACGGACGATTTCATTCATACTATGTATATTTATGTATTTTGACGCGCTGATTACGAAAATGATAGTGAAAATTTGCGACCAGTCGATTTTCATGGTGAAACCATGAAAAAATCATAAAAATCATGGTTTTTTGCGATTATCTGAAAAAAATTTTTTCTCTGAGTTATACTTTTCGACAAAATGAACAATATAAGGATTAAAATCGTACCTGTATTGGTTTCCGTTTGGTACCTACTTACGCTCTTCACCACGGGAAGGTTGGAGAATTTTTAAGAGCATTTTTTTCTATTTTTCATGTTTTGCAATTTTTTTTGGTTTTTTCAGAATTCGATTTTTTACGAATCCACCACCAAGACGACTCGATATTTTGAGTATGCGCTCCGGTGTTGGGGTCTACAAAATTCTCGGAATGATTAACTGTGTATTGTGGACGAATCCATGTTGTTCTAAGTTACAACAATCGGTGTGAATTTCTGTCCCTTCCGCTACATGCTTTTTAATTAATGCAATTAATGTAGCCTCATCTCTTTTATTATCGGGACTGATTTCCAACCGGTATTGGGAGGGATGTCCTCTGTGAATCATTCCGAGAATCCACGACCCTTCAACTATCCCTCCTCGCTCATATTTTCGACGGCCGATTTTGCATTCGTCAATTTCGACTACCTCACCGACACCGCCAATGTGACCTTTGTCTTCAAAATGAGTGTCGAGAGCAAGCATGCAGACCTCTCTGCAGAAAGAGAAGCGGTCTGCAACTGTTTCTCGGGAAACTGATTGGTTTTCCACAATGCTGCTTTCCAGGATTGTTCGGTCGAAATTAAAATTTGTAGCGAAACAATAGGTTATGAGAACACATGTGGCTGCAGAAGTATGACATCTCTCAAACCATGTGTTTTAAGTCTCATTCATTGTGATTGAGATTCGAAAGAAAAAATCCGCAAATCAAAATATTACAGGTTCTCCACCATTGGCTATTTATTTCCCAGTAATATTTCTCAAAAAAATAATTTATTCGCCGGAAAAGCATTAAAAATTATTACTTACATGTTTACAATACGAAAAAAAAGTTGAGAAAAAGATCCCAACCCACGGCAGCGTGATCACCAGTCAGACTCTGGTCCACTGGACCAGCGAATTTTGATGGGATTTCATGCGCGCAAACCGGTAGAGTTTCTAAACCCTTGGCTAATGTGATTTACAAACGCTCATAGTTCTTACAAGGGACCAAAAAATCCGGGACACGTGTCTTATTATTTTTAAAGTAATATCGATTGATGATAGTCTCATCAAAAAGTTAATGTTCCAGAAGAGGTTTTGAGAATTGTAGTCTTGACCCACGGTCGATAACGAAGGGCGCCCCGATTACGCGTATAGAGTGAAGGTAGCTAGCCTGGTGGTTGATCATAAATACAGTTACAAAAACACAGACAGGGCATGTCAGTTCTCTCTGCTTTTTATTCCATTTCGCAACGTTTTTCGCAAAATTTTGGGACACCATCTTCAAGACCTGGCCCTTGGAGGAGCAAAAATTCATATTTGTCGGGGAAATCAACATTTCCTAAACAATTTTTTTTATTTTTCAACATTTTATTGATGTGAGGATTGAACGATTGAACCAACACCCAACACCCTTAACGTCGGGAAATTTTACATGCAACAAAATTTAACTTCAGCTTTTTCTGTGTACCAAATGAATTTCACTTGGCTGAAGGAAGTGGAAATCTCGTTCATTTTCAAAGCAATATTTATTTGAAGAAATAAATATAAGAACTTTGATTGACAAATGTATGTATTTCAGTCAAAGAAATTTTAATAGGATTGAGTTAACATTTGAAACAAAAAAATACGAAACAACAAATACTTCAAGGAACAACTGGATTCTTTCACCTTAAATTATAATTAACATTCTTATTATTATACATGTTTAATTTAAATAAATCAAATAATTTAAAATCTTGATAAACGTGAAACAGAAAAATTAGATGACAAATCCACGTCCAGCAGGAATCGAACTCGTGTCCGTCGAAGGTGATGTCCACAGCGATGATCACGAACTTAACATTGAAATTTTAATGTAGAAAGCCATATTTAACTCTCCCTATAAATGCCACAGAAATATTCCTTCAAATTAAAAGCATGGATATTTAATTAAACAGCATATTTCTTTAATATAAAGAAATATTCAATTGAAAAAATTACGCCAAATTAATAAACGTTTGATTAAAAAAACTAATTTCTTCGTTGAAATAAATGTTTATTTCTTATGAATAATTTAATTCTAGTAATAAGATAAAAGATAAAGAAATAGATATTTATCTAAACACAATATCTTGTTGATCTAAATAAATGCTTCATTCCAACTCACTTTTATCATTATATGTGCGATAAATTATAAAAATTATAAATTAAATTAAATAATAATATTATTTTATTACTAAAAAAAGAATTTTTTGGAACAAGTAAATACATTTACTTGCTAGGCGTGGATTTTCCATCTAATTTTTCTGTTTCATGTTCATCAAGATTTTAAATTATTTCATTTGTTTAAATTAAACATGTATACAAATAAGAATGTTGATTATAATTTGAGGTGAAAGAATCCAGCTTTTTATTTAAGTGTTTGATTTTCATTTACTTCAGCCAAGTAAAATTCATTTTGTACAAGTAACCTTTTTCTAGTGTATTTAAAGTAACTATGAATTTAACTTTACGCGCCAAAGAAACCTGATAAGCGAAAAAATCACCCAAACAACAAGTGGAAAAAAGCCAGGGAATTTTATTGGTTAGAGAAAAGTGAAGGACTTAAAAAAAAATTCGAAAGGTCTTTGAATATTAATGGTTAGAGAAAATGAGAAATAGGTTAGGGAAAAATTAGAGAATTTTTAAAATGAAGATTTGCTTTAACCCTGATATAGTATTCTTCTTAAAATTCAATTGTCTCGCATTTATATATTTTTTCTATTTTTAAATTGTTCCCTCCTAAAGGTTATCGTTTCTGTTATAAAATTTCTCATTGTTTAAAAATTAAAAATTTTTGTTAATATGCCATCTTATTGGGTTGAAAATTTAACTATTTTTATAGAAAATTTACCTTTTTCTTATCATTCATATTTTATTACGGAAAATTCACGTGAAATCTGTTTTGGGAGCAAATTCAACTATTTTTGGAAAATTCGTTTTTTAGTTAAAAAATTCATTTGTTTTAGTATAAAGTTCATATTTCTTGCGTAAAAATGCAAATGATTTATTAAAAATTAATCTTCTTTAAAAATTTTGGCTGAAACACTGTTTTGTGGCAGTATTCTAGTTTTAGTTAAAAATTCAAGTATTTGGTTGAAATTTTCACTATTGTATTGGTAATTTATATATTCCAAATGAAAATTTATCTGCGTCGATAAAACTAGAAGTACTTCTTCGAAAATAGATTTTTTTCAAATGATACATTACAAACAAATTCATTCTCAAGGATTAAATAAATAGTTTATATTTAACTAAGAATAATTCTAACTTAAATAGAAAATAGTTAAATTGAACCAATAACAACAAATTTTTAAACAAAATACCTCATGTTTTTATTTAAAATTTTGTTATTAGTTTTTTACCAATACAAATTAATTTAGAAGGAAATGAAACGATTTTTCAACAAAATAGTTCAGATTTAAGAATAGAAATAATTTTTTCACAAAGAATAAATTTTTAACCAAGAAGATTAATTTTCTTACAAAAAATACCAATTTTCAACAAAATGTATACATGAAGTTTTAACTCAATATCAATATTATTTATGAGGTCAATTTCGTACTAGAAACATGATACTGAAATTTTCTCTTAAAAAGAAGGAACTTTTAACCATAATTATTTAGATTTTTCGATTTCGTTATTTTCATTCGGTTCATATTTAGGCAAACAGAAAGCAAAAGGAAACTGGTAAAAAGGCGAAAGTTTCTGTAAACTGGGGAAAAAGATAAATTAAAGGATAGAAAAATTTGAAAAAGATCCTATATTAAGAATAATACAAGATTAAAATGCTAGGATTTTAATTTAAATAATCAGTTCAAATGAGAAAATTGTCAAAAACAAATAAGGAAATTTAAAAAGGATTTTTTCATCCTGCAAAACATGTATTATCTTAAATACAAAACATTTCCATTCATTTCAAGTCTTATATCGTATTGTTTCTGAAAATTACAAATTACGTACAGTAATGGTGTGGCGTGTAGAAATATTTGTTACGGTTCTTTCTAGGGG
>NC_046657.1:82323498-82340695 GCF_010883055.1 Belonocnema kinseyi
AAGCGAGGGTCTATAATGCGTAAGGTAATTTAAGTACAGTCTCATAAATATTAGACACATCGAATTTTTTCGGCAAAAAATATAAATATTGTCTTTTTTCAATTTAAATTATTTATAACAAAGACGAATTATAATTATTGACAATATTTTGCCCTAAGATGAAACTAGTAAGCAATTTCAATAGCACAGGATTGGTTATGCAAAATTGATTAATATCACGCATGTTTTTAACATTTGTTTATGATAATAAAATTGTATAAGCAATACATCCTTTGACAAATTTGTATTATAAAATTGTAACTTGAGTTGATTTCAAATTCATCTGAAAAATTCATTCTTCAAAAGCAGTAATCTCTATATTTTCTTGATTCAAGTAAATGTTTCTAACATTAAAGAAAATTATTTCATGGATTGAAAAGGTATAGAAATCTGATTAGTCGTTCAAAGAAATATTTATTTGAGTCAAAAAATTGGATTCGTTGAAATGATTGGGACGCATTTGAATAAAATATATAATAATTAAATAAAATAATTAAATAAAAAATAAAATAATAATTAAATTAAAAATATATTTATTTATGACAAAGATTTCATTCATGTATACCAATGAAGCATTTATTTAGATCCGCAAGATATTGTGTTTAGATAAATATCTGTAACTTTAGTTTAAAGAAATATTTCATTTTATTACTAAAATTAAATCATTTTTAACACGTATACATTTATTCCAACAAAGTAAGTATTTTTCTAAATGAAACATTTATTAATTTGGCGTAATTTTTTTTTAATTGAGTATTTCCTTAGATTAAAAAAATATGTTGTTAAATTAAATATCTATGTTTTTGTTTTTGAGAAATATTTCTTTGTCATTTACGGTAAGCGTTAAATATGGCTTTCCATTTCAAAATTTCCATGTTGCCATAGAGTCGTGGGCATCGCTGTGGACTTCACCCTCGAAGGACACGAGTTGCATTCCTGCTGGAGGTCTACTTTTCATCTAATTTTTCTGTTTCAGGTTCATCAAGATTTCGAATTATCTGATTTGTTTAAATTAAATATTTATAATACTAACAATGTTAATTATAATCTTTGCTGAAAGAATCCAGTTGAAAATTTAAGTAAATATGTACTATATCCGATTCATTTGGTACAAGTAATCTTTTTTTCAGTGTATCATAGTTATAAGTAGATATTGAAAAAAAATCATACCAGAACAGCAGTCGTAAACGGCGCCGGAAACGACGTCGTATCCGGTCCCAAATTCCGATTTTGTTTCCGGCGTCGTATCCGACATCGTTTCCTGCGCAGTTTTCGGCGTCGTTACCCATGTCGTATACTACGTCACAGTTTTCGATAGGGCAGAACGATCGGCACTGTTTTCGATTCATTGTCGGGTGCTGTGTGCTTTCGCACGTTTTGAAGATATGGCTCAATTCAATTCTAATTATCTGAATCATTTTCCAGATGTAATTTTAAGAAAATAAAAAAAAGTTGATGAAAATCGGTTAACATTTCGGGTAATTAAGCATATCGTTAAGAACACGCGAAATCACAAGAACTGTCAACTGGCATTAAAGATATTAACCGATTTTTATCAACTTTCTTTTCATTTGCTTAAAATTAGATTGGGAAATTGATTCAACTAATTAAAATTTAATTTATTAACATATTAACACATTTTAATTTTTCGCAACCGGTTCTAATTCTCTCGCGTGAAGCATGGTGTGTCAAGCAGTGAAGCAATCAAGTGTTCCCCCTTGGCAGCAGGGTATTGTGAAAAAATGTGAGGGTGGCGCCCCTGCCGGTCCCCAGAAAGTGCATAAAAAGTTTGGGAATAGCTGTTGTGGAGCCCCGCATGCAAGGATGAGACTGCTTAAACTGAGATACTGCCCAGTATACCAGAGTCACCGCTTAAGACAGCGATTCCCAAACTAGTGCCGCCGGCCGATGAGGCTGCCGCCGACAGGGAGATGCCACCCCGGGCCGGGCAGCTAGGCAGGCTCCGAGACAGGCTCGACTTTCGTGTACCTACCACAAATGACCCTTTCATTGTTATGAACTTGCAATAACTGAAATTATAAAGACTTAGCTCAATTAAATTTTAATTCTCTGAATCAATTTCGTAGTATAATTCAAAGAAAATGAAACCAAAGTTTTTGAAAATCGGTTAATATCCAAACTAATCAATGAAATATTTACAAATCTTGTGAATGCAACAAAAGTGCGATAACTATTGAAGTTATTATCCGATCTTCTTCTACCTTTTTTAACGTTTATTTGATAATCTAACAAATCTAAGGGAACTTACTAAAATTCTATTGATTAATATTCAACCAACTTTTCATTTTTCTCAACCGACTCTAATTCTCTAACAACGAAAAGGTCAGCGAAGCGAGCAACCGAGCACGAACGACTAGCGTCCAGTGTCTCACTTGGGTTCCAGTATTCTGAAAAAATTTGAGGGTAGGGCCCCTGCCGCTCCCCACAAAGTGCATAAAAAGTTTGAGAATCGCTGGCTTAAGACACCTCGCCCGGGTGCCAATCAACATTCGGCATGGCTGTTACGTATTCGCTCAGGGATTATTCCTTCGGGCCAATCCTTTGACAATTGTCCGCGATTGCTTATTAATTATTATAATAATATTTAGTAGTAACCCTTGGTACAGCGACCCTCTATCCTCAATCCGAGGACGCGTTCGGTGATTTGTATGAATTGTCGAAATTACCTATCAAACCCCGATTATATGATTGCCAGCACGAGTTTAAATTAGAAACTAGCCAATATAGATTAGCGTAAGTGACCTCAACTCATTTTAGGGTTAAATAATATTTATTGCACCGAATTTAACTTCAATTCAGCAAAGCAAACTCGAACGGATATATTAAAATCGAAATTCAATTTTGGTTAAATTTGACTAAATTTGACGTTAAAATACAAATGAATTGAATTGTAACAATCCCCAATTTAACCAAATTTAATGGTATTTAAGAGTAATTGAATTTAAGTAAGGCTAAATTAACAAAGAATTCAAAAAAATTGAGTAATTTACTGCCACGTTGTCTCACGAATATCAGAAGCTATAGAAATATTATTTAAAAAACAATTTCTGTGTGTTTTTATTCTTCCAGAAAATGTTCTAACAAACATTAAGATAACGCGAATAATTTACGTCATTTCGAACACATTTTTACACATGAGAATAATTATGCGCGTTCAGACGAATGACTAATAGTACAAATACAAACACAAGATTATAAGATATAAGTACCTTTGCTATATTTATGATGCGTGCAATAACCTCGCTAACAGTATCAAACTACCCATTATTCGGAAAAATTAAAATGATGAGAAAAAAAGAATGTACAATGTTTATTAAATTAAGATAATTTATATGAATTCATATGCATAACTTTCGTGCGTTCTGATTCTTTAAAAATGAAATAAAATAGGCCAGTATTTCACAAAGATTAGCGTAATACTATGTAAAAATTAGGTCACACCTAAATCAGGATTAGTTCTTTAGTTTATCTTTCCGATACAGATAAGAATTAGGCTAACTTGATTTTTTAAGAAATTGAGTAAACACGTAGAAGTATTAAAAGAAATGAAAATCTTTAAAAATTTCTTGTTTTGCAAGTTATAGGAGCCTAAATTACATTACAAACTGTAATTCAAAAGCCTCGAGCTTTGAATTCATAGGAAATGTTCCGACGAGCAATAGCAATAGCAATTCCTCCTAAACACCTATCTAAATGAAGTAAGACTATTTTTTATCCTTAGCGGAACGATAGACTAATACTTATTCGTAATTGCATGAAATTCGCTTTCTTAACGGTAGCAGAACAATTGCCGAATATTCGTAGAACCCATCGAGTTTCTCCTCTTATACAGTATTTTTCACAACAAAATGTACCAAAAGTCTTGCATGTGTTTAGATTTCAAAGAAAAATTTTACTTTTTTATTTTAAAAAATGGTGTGCCGTATAACTCATGTATACTCTAAAATTTAATTATTCATTTATCTCGGCAAGACGACTGTTTCTTGACCTGAATATTCCCTGGAAGAGAATATTCAGTGGATCTTCATCTGATATTGGTACAGCCAGACTGACATTGTTGCCTTCAATACGTAATTTGACTTTTTCATACATATTTAGAAAATCCGGTTTAGGAGCCATGAATGGTAACAAATGACTGAACAATATTAATCCGATGACATAATCATTATTAACTTCTACTTCATAAGAGCCTGAGGGTAAGTTCCGAATTTCGCCTACGACATCTTGGTAGTGATGAACAAATTGAATATAAAGTGGCATGGGTAAAGGATGAATTTTGTTTTTTTTTAATAAAAACCCCAGTTCTGCAAAAAAAAGTATAAGTCGGAAATTCATTACTGTATGAACAATAATAAATTAATTTAATCAATCATAGTTTTATTTTTCAGAAAAATTTAATTGAGCATAGCACGGTCCTAACCGGTACTAAAATCGGATTTGCTCCACATGTCCCACTTAGCACCATTTTACGGTATTTTAATTTGGCCAATTTCGAATGGAAAGTACATTTACTGCAAACAAAAATGCATTTTGAATTATAGATATTATTATATTTACCAATAGGATTCGGAAAAACCACCAACAAACACAGAATACCAATCATGACACTCATTTTCTTCAAATATACGTAATCCACTTATAACTAATTTCTATAAAAGTGTAATTAATAAATATTCTTTAGAATTGTGCACGATATAACAATTCACTATCTCATACGTCCTTCTAAATGAATTGTATTTCATATCTCTGTTTCTTCGACACTGAAGCTGTAAAACGCCTTTAGATTTATAACATTAATTAGGCAATTTAAGTGGACGAAGATTACTTAGTAAGCAATAGAATGATCAGTATTTGCTGGAAAACATTAGAAGCTTTTATCTATTGATAAAAAGCATATATCTACATATATGTATACTATACGGAAAAAATCCTTAACGGTTCATCACTTTTTTAAGTAAAAAATTACAAAAATATTACGAGTGATTGGCCAAACATTTTCAGAGAGCGCAATAACTGGTAGGTATATTTGCCTGCACGTGGCACGCACCCACGCTCATCCACATGGGCGGTGCGTTTGTGTGGTTATGTATGGTTCGAGTCTGTTAGATGAGTGGCTAGAAGTTTTATAAAATCTTTATTGTTTGGCCTCGATAACTGCGCGTGTTTACGCATTCTTCGTATACGTTTAGAAACTGATGAATCAGCAGTCTTTCAAGGGTTCAAATCCCTCCGAGTTGCACATTTATTAAATATTATAAATTAAATCGCACAAATAAAATTTTTCGTTTTCATATTTAGGTCTGTATTTTTCAGGAACTGTTTGTAGAAAATTCGAAACCTAGCTAGATGTTCGTGACTTTTTTACGAATACATTTTTTGCATGTCAGGTATAACGAAAAAAAATTCTTCATTCATAGTTATAACAGCATGAAAACTTTCTGTTAGAAATCATAAATACCTTTTTAAATAAAAAACGTGTTGCTCTTCAAATACGCAGTATGTCGCTTTTTGACTACTGTCAGGATAAATTTGTCTTTATCGATACTTTCAGCTCACATTCCTTATTCTGAAACTCAAAATATAATAACTTCTACTAGGATATTATGTTCATGCGTCAGCCGGATGCTCGAAAACGACTAAGGCTGAAAACTTTAAAAAACTCTGAAACAGAAACCTTCACAAGAGAATTAGCCAAGTAATTGTAAAAAAATGTAATCATTAATTTTGAAGCGACTTCAAGATTTCAGAATACAAAATTTTGTGAAAATACAAACTGACAGCTATTAAAAAAAATTAAAGAGTTTCCAATGCTATACTTTTAAATTTCGTGAAACAAAATGTTTAGCTTGATAAAAAAATCTTGACAATTTTAACCATAAAAAATATTGACTTTATATAAAAAATATATCTTTACATGAAGAGTGTATAAAATCGCGATTTTTTAGCAAACAGCCCCAACAACTCGGTATCTTATGATGAGAGAAGAAGCATTCAGGCATGACGCTAACAATTTATTTGATATCGCTCATCAAGGTGTTCTAAATACGAAGATTCTTGTAGAACATAATACATTTTTATTAGCTCGAAGTCAAACCGGTCGGCGCGGAACATGATTGGTATAGACAGAAAATTTTTATACAAAGAACTTGCCAAAAAACCAGAAGCCAATGAGGAATTTCGGCTGAATAAGGAAATGAAGTGTCCTGTTTCATTCGATAAGCTGATAGTGGGAGATGAACGTGACGCTTGTGAATGTAACGTAGCACCATCTATATCCAAATTTACCATATTCACTTTATAACCGCCACGAGAGAAGGCAGCACGAAAGCCATTGATGAACTCTGCTGTTTTTAAATCATTAGACAGGGCTGAGCTAAGCGATAGAATGGCTACATTAGTAATTGACACTGACCTTTATTTACGGTAAACACCTTCGTTGATACAGGTTTGGACAATTGATTATCGTTATCTGATCAATGTTCTGATAAACAATATAAGAACAGAATAACACTTAAATTTTAGATATGAAATGACTTTTACTAGGCAGTCTGATAAGTACCTGAAAATTCTAAGAGATGGCATTAGTATTCACTAATGTGAACCATTTTCGTCGAGCTTGATCCTTCAAATGATGCCTGTCAAAACTTCAGCCATTTATGTTTACGCATTTACAAGTTACAGAACTGAGAAGCGACTAACCTCCGAGTTTTTTTTAATATGGAAAAATCTGAGTTTCGAGTTTTGATCAAACACTACTATCTTCGCGAGAAAACGATATCCGAGACGAAGGCCAAGCTGGATAGGTATTATCCAGACTCTGCACCGTCGATTGGAACGATTCATAAGTGGTTTACTGAGTTTCGTTGTGGCCGTACGAGCACAGTTGATGCTGAACGATCTGGGCGCCCAAAGGAGGTCACTACACCAGAAAATGTCGAAAAAATCCATGATATGATGTTGAATGATCCCAAAGTGAAATTGAGAGAGGTAGATAATGCAGTAGGCATATCATTGGAACGTGTGGGCAATATCGTGCATTCAGTTTTGGGCATGAAGAAGCTCTGCGCGCGAAGGGTGCCGCAGAATTTGGCATTATTTTCGCGTAAGCCGACCGAGTTTTTGCGCCGATTCATAACCATGGATGAAACCTGGATCCACTACTACACTCCTGAGTCAACGCAACAGGCAAAACAGTGGATTCCACCGAGCCAAAGTGCTCCGAAGCGTTCAAAAACGTAACAATGGTTCGGAAAGGTTATGGCCTCCGTATTTTGGGATGCACATGGCATAATATTCGTGGACTATCTTGAAAAAGGTAAAACCATAACCGGAACATACTATTCATCATTACTGGACCGATTGAAAATCGAAATTGCCGAAAAACGACCGCATTTGAAGAAGAAAAAAACCGCTTTATCATCACGACAATGCGCCTGTTCATTCATGCTTAGTTGCACAAGCAAAATTGCATGAAATCGGCTTCGAATTGGTTCCTCAGCCACCGTATTCACCAGACCTGGCCCCAAGCGACTATTACTTGTTCCCTAGCCTGAAGAGATGGCTCACCGGTAAGCGTTTTTACTCAAATGAGAAGCTCATAGCTGAAACTGAGGCGTATTTTGGAGACCTTCCGATCTAGTACTTTTCGAACGATATCAAAAAGTTAGAAAATCGTTGGACTCGCTGTATCGACCTAATAGGAGAGTATGTTGAAAAATAAAACCGACTTTGGCCAAAAAAACGTCTCCGTGTTTCATTTTTCAGGGACTTATCAGACTGCCTAGTAGCTAGAAATTTTAGCCTTAATCTTCGAGTTGTCATCGTTGCTAGATTACATACAAAAATCTCTTAATTAAAAAATATTTGTCAAAACAATTCGCTTCAAAGTTGCTATGAAAGTATCAAGTGATCCACCAAATATATTAATATCTTTGCAGTTTGATAGTTTCTAATTAAAAATTCTGCATATTTTCTTAGTTTGCCTTCGTTCTTTAGGAGGAACTCTTATTGCTTTCTGTTCAAGTAGATATTACAAACTTAGGTATTTAACCATAATATATAGATATTACTGCATAATATCTAATATCCTCTACTCAACATCCTCTACTCAGCAGAAGTATAAAACGTATAATATTAACGATAAATATCTAAGATATTATAGAAGCGATATTCTATCGGAGCAATGTCGTCGCGTGTGTCTTTGGTTTTGCAGATATACATTGCGCTATAAGTTTTAGTGGAAAATGGATTAATTGTTTTTGGATACCTCATAATTATCTCGAAAAAGTGAGGACTCAGCTACAGGTATCTTGCATATTAGCCTTAGAGTATTGCACAATAATAAAAAAGGCCAATGCTTGAGGATTCGGATATAAAAAAAAAGAGGATTCTAATATAAAATCCTTTTGAATTTTAAGAAAATAGCATAATTTACAGGTTATTTTTGTATAATAAAAACAAACGTTTCGAATGTCCTAGATTCTTGGATATTGCTTGTTAAAATCTTCTTTTTAATTTCTACGGATGCTCTACTTCAATATCTGGATTTATGTCCCATAGTTAAATCGCGAAGATATTAGCTAGTAATATCTAGATAGTCTGTGCTAATATTATATTTTTCTCCGTGTGTTTCCTCTTCTCAAGAGATTTGACAGCGATCATTTCAGAGGTTATAGTCAAATATTTTGATGCTCTAGGTAGTGGCAACTTGTAAGCTGCTGATTTCAGAAAACGGGTTTGTACTGATTCTAGTTTGTTTTTGTGAACATCGAGGTATACGTTCCACACTGCAGACGCACATTCGACTATTGGCCTCGCAATTTACGTGTAAAGGATTTTAAAATCCTCTTGTTTGCATCTAGTTGGTTAATTTTGCTATTCACATCTTTAGCTGAGAATTGAAGTACATATATATCAAAATACAACTTTTTCGTTCTAAGCGTCATTAAAAAAGATTAAATCTACTAATCCGTGACGCAAGTTTATTACAGTATTTAATTGCTTGAGATTAAAAATCCGAAACATACACTTATAATTTGAGCAGCCTTTTAGATAAAGCTCTTTAAATTAGGTTCGAAATCTACTTTTACCCCATCACTACTATTTTTCCAACATATATCGGAAAAACTATGTTCACCAAATAATAGTAGTATGGCTGGTTGAAATTTTAGTTAAATGTCTATAACTGATAATGCGTGCTAATAGTCAGAGGACGAATCTAGAAGTGCATCTAAGGATAGTATAACATAATTATTATAGCCTGCCTGAATCTTTACAAATATTTGCTCAACTGTGTTAATTTTGATAGTTACAAGCTCGCTATAAAATTCGTGCCTAACTGCTATTAACCCTTCGCATCCCCTCTCGTATTGTCCTGTTAGAACACTCCTGTCTTTTCTGAAAACTTTCCATTTATTTAGCGCTAGTTCTGAATTTTCTATACGCCCAGGTAGACATGTTTTGGTAAAAACAATAATTTCGCATTTTGTGACAGTTCTTTCCAAAGCTCTTCGAAAGTGACGAAGCTTATTACGCAGCCGATGACATTTCGATAATATATTTGAAGACAGGGTGAGAATAAAGTAGTTAGATTAAGCTACTTTAACGTTTCTATACTTAATTTTTTGCAGTTTGAGAAAAAGAGTCCTACATTTTTGGAATTCCTTGCACAAGCTTGATTTTCTTGTTTTCGTAGATCTTGCATTTTCATTGTGCACCCTTCTTTCTGCACCTTTCGCTAAGTTTAGGCGGCTTTGCCTATCCACAATATTGGTTACAATACCGTCTGCACTTCAAGTTGGGCTATTTTCTTCCCGGTCTTGGTCCACTTTTTCAAGATGACTAATAAATCTCTCGCACGCAGTTCTTAAATTATTCGAAGCTTATCACGCTATTTATTTTCTTCTGCCAGTTGTTAATAAGATGATTCAAGATTAGTGAACTGACCTTTCACATAGTTAAATTGACTTATCAGGAAATCGTTTTGTTTGGAAATTTTGTTTAAGTCAGCCAATAAGACTTCACTATTTGATCTGAGTTCGAATTTATGAAAAAGCAGAATCCATAGATGGATCCTCTTTCGTTGGAGTTGTGAAGGTGGATTAGTTTTGCATCGGCGTTGGGATTGTGCGATTTGCAAATAAAGAATTCGGACGTATTCTAGTAGATTCTAATGTAGGAGACAATATTGAACCATCAAAAAACCTACCACAATTGACCTCCTCTTTTTTCCCCATCCGCCTCCTTATTTGACCGAACTTCCTAATTGATAAATAAGTGGCCATTGATACATTTATCGTCATGCTAAATAGAAATCTGCAATCACCGCAGACAATGATGGTAGTTTTATTATTACGGTCAATTGCATAGAAGAAGCTGCACCATCAATGGCTATTGCAAATTAACCCTTTTTGGCGATGAGTGGTAATGATCTTAGCATTTAATAGCTGTTTACCTTCCTGCGACATTTTTATTCAGATTACAGGGTATAACCTCTTTAAAATATAAAATCCTACTCACAGATTTACAAAGTTGTTTCTCATTTCTTTTGGTACGTATAGGTGACATAGCAATGACTTATATCGTTTTGTTCACTCGATAGGCTGATTTACTCGAAGATGAATTCTTGAATTAAAACCACTGAATCAGAGGCAGCCAATGCTGATAAAAGATGTTGGTAGCCTTGATGAACATCGTAATCAAAGTTCTCTATTTTTAAATAAACTACTTTTTTACTGCGAAGAACGCAAAATTACTGAGAGAGCAATTAGAGAGCATTTCAAAATTATGGAAATATAACACTAACAGTTTTCGTTGAAAACTGTAGTAATGAGTCTTTTTTCATTTTCGAGTTGGCCGCCATATTGTATTAGGCAAATATTTGAGGTTTTTTTAATTATCAAGGAGTTTTTGAACCGAAACAGTTTGGTTTTGCAAAGTTTTAAAGTATGTAAAAAAGTTACAAGCACCCCGCTATAGTACGGCCCTGCGGGCCCATGATTAGGGATGGGGAATTACAACCCCAGTCCATATAAGCGTAAACTTGCCCCGAAGAAAAGCTGTCTTGTGTCTTGTGTTCCCCACACGCCTGCTTAGTCTTATGCTACCGACCTGTCAGATAATCGGAGGATTCGAACGCTCCACTCCCAACCCCTTGGGTATCTACAAGGACTCCCCATCGCTTCAGGACACTAACCTTCTCGACGCTTTTTGACATCAGCAGCTTTCGGTGTCTTGGCTTCATCCCCCGATGACTAGCCCGCTCTTAGCTTCACCGCCCGGTTCCGGCTATTGAGACTAGCGACATCGAACTCTGTAAGTTGATTAATGAAACCAAATATATTTTGTTAATTGCCTTTACCCTTTATTGACTTCACGCTTTCTCGACTTCCAAATCCTTTTCTCTCCCTTAATTTGCGAGATCCCTCACAAATTTGGCCCCCTCCTTAAAAACCCACAATCTCTCCAAAAATCCTTTCACAGTCGAGAAAAGAAGTCAAGATAATGATGAAACTATATTCACAAGTTTTAACATGTGTGCCATTTGGAAAGGTTTTAATTTAGGAGTAGACAATTAAAATTTTGTTGTGAAATTTAAATTTTGAAAGTTGTTTGCTCTGCCACCTTTAATAAAATAAAAAAATCACCCTGAGAAAAAACGCCTTATCTGTACTCCTTGTAGCAGGATTGGATAAGTGAGGGGCTTAAACAAACAATCGTAAACAAAAATAAATAAAATACGGTTGGAAAAACGGAAATGAATTTTCGAAAAATAAAACGGGAAAATATAATTTACTAGTAAGAAGAAACTAGATATAATAAAAAAGACAAGAAAGTTAACACAAGAATAAGAAGAAAATTGAGCAATGAATACGAAAGTTAGAAAATAAAGCTGCGTCTGTAACGAAAATTGGCATGAAGTAGGAACCAGTGACGTCATATAAGCAACCCTAACACTTCCCGCCCACAGTGGATACGTCCGCAACACAGGCCAAGCGCAACTGCGAAGTAGTAAAAACCGAGACGCTTACTTAAGTGAACGTGCCGGTTTTTAATCAGCCGTAAGGAACCCCTGAGCTAGTACTTAAAAAAAAAGAAAGTTGTTATATAAAGGATTAAAAAATGGAATGAAATTAAGGTCCAGTAGAATAAAAATCATTACAAAAATGGCAAATCCAGTCGAAAATACAAGAGAAAATAGGAAAACTAATGAAATTCCGGGAATTGTACTGGAAGAAAATAATGCACGAGCAGATGTGGGTAACGTTGAAAACGAAAATATTATTATTCAGTCGGTCGAAGGAGAAAATAGAATAGAAGAAATAGCAAGACATTTGAACTTAGAGTTCGTAAAGGTACGAAATAGAGAGTTAGAATGGGGGGAAAAGATGCAAATCAAGCAAAAGGTGCAATCCCAAGAACAACAACACGAAAACAGATAGAAAGTACCCCAAACCCAAACAGAGAAAACCATACCTCCCATAGCCACGAAATTGAAATTCTATCCTCAAATAATGAGAATACTTTAGGTAATTGGAGACTAGAAAATGAGAGCAGTAGAAATTTTGAAAATGATGAATCAGAAGCATATAGAACAGATAGAGAAATTGAAAACAAAAGAAAAGAACTCGAAATATTAAAAAGAGACAGGGAACGATTGCAATTGAGTCGGTTAGAAAGGGAAGAAACTCTTAGAAAAGAAAGAGATAGGATAGTAAAAGAAAGAGCAGAGAAAGCAAGAGTAGGTCGCGAAAAATTACGATTGATTCTTTTTTTAGATAATAATCATGAATTTTGGAATCAGGCACAAGAATGTGAAGAAATAAAAAATTTTAACGATAAAATGGATCGAATTTTAAATTCAAGTAAAAATTTAACTTCTCAAAGTAATAAGTCAAGAAATGTGCAAAATACAGTTCATTTCGAAGAGACAGAATTAGATTTTAATCGGCAAAGGCACTCCTTAGCTGGTGCAAGGAATAGAATGACAATAAATAGGGGTAGCGGTCAAGGGGACGAATACTCATTACCGAGACCGGTGCAAAGGCAATCAATTATGCGAAAATTAAATCTACCTTAATGTCAAACAGGCTTGCAAGGTGGAATAGATAGAAGTAGAGGGGCCGATATTGAAAGAGAAGAGATGAATGAAAATAATATGAATGAAATTCCAGCAACTCTCTTTCCTTTCGGAATGATATCGTACAAACCCCTTTCCAAATAATGTCAAATTGGCCGATTAAATTTATAAACAACACGGAAAATGGTCCAACTTATTGTTTAAATAATTTAATAAGATTTAAAAGAGGGTATAAAATTAACGAACGAGACATTTTAGAAAATTTAGATGCTGCTTTCGAAGACAAAGAATTAGGTTGGTTTCAGGTAAATAAAAATAATTGGCAATATTTAGATCAATTTATTTAAGATTTTAAAGAAACTTTCTGAAATGAGAGATATACTGAAAGAATGAAAAATAAAATTTTACAGTCAGAAAAAAGACCAAGACTTTCATGCTTTTGTTACAGAGATTAAACAATTATTTCAAAAATTAATGCCACGTCCGAGCCTGGAATGGCAATTAAGAAAGACCTATGAAAATTTAAGAAATGAATATAAAGTGTACATTTCAAGAAATGCTTTTTCGAATTTTTCAGAATTAGAAATATTAGGTCGAGAATGGGAGACAGAATTATAAAAATCTAAAATTAGAGGTCAACAATTAAGCATTGTAGATAAAGAGAATAATAAAAATAACAAAAGTAAAAATGATCCAGGACATGATAAAAGTCAAAATAATATTGAAAATCAGAATCAAAATAGAAATCAAAATCAGGATCAAAATCAACAAAGGCAATTTAGGCCGAGGTATCGTAACCAACAAAATATGCAACAATACAAATCAAGATTCCAAAATTTTTTTATCCAAGATTTTCAAATAATTTGAATTATACAAATAATTAAAGATATCCAAGAAATCAGTGGTTTATGCATAATAACAGTAATTTTCAAAATCAAAACACAGCTGGCCAAGCATTATTGTATGCAATGAATTAGTTATTAGGAAACACACCGACACGACAATTCAAAAAATACTCCGCAAATACCAGCGCTTTTATATCACGCGGAAGAAAATAAAAATAAATCTGAAAAGAAAAAGGATGGGAATGGACAGAAAAATCATAATGCGATTTAAGAATATGAAAAAAGTAGAAATAATAAAAAAAGCGAAACGAGTCCAAGTACACAGGATCTTGTTGATCCCAATTTAGGAAACCAAAATTTTAATTACAATTCGCAAGAACCAATTACATGCTACAATTGCGGGAAAGTAGGCTATTTTCGACGTGATCTTTGGTATAGTTTAGATCAGGGAAACGCATACGGTCGCTTTTAAAGGGGGAAAATAGCAGACAAAACCAGAGACCGCCAGAATTACTCGACGCAGACACAAATGACTCGGACGAAACAAGATTCCACGTTTATAGATTTTGAAAACCATAAATTTGAAGTGTTAGTTGACACCGGTGCAACTCACTCTTATATCAGTGAAAAATTTATAAATACAGTGAAAGAATTAGATTACGAAATTAAAAAGCCAATAAATGACACATTAATGGTAGCTAATGATCAAAAATTTTAAATTATATTACAAGTTTTAATCCCTATCAAAGTAGGTCATACGGAAAAATATTTATTATTCAGACTGGCACCAAATTTAAGATCGGTAGGAATAATGGGGAAGCGATATGATTGAAAGATTAGGTTTAAAAATGGATTATGAGAAAAAAATTTGGTGCTTTCCACAATTACCAAATATTAAATATGCGATTGAATCAAAATTAATAAAAATTTAGGAGCCAATAATTAAAGAAACGAAAGAAAATGCGAAAGAGAATGAGAATAGGGAAAGTGATAAGAGTAAATTAAAATTCGGATCCAAGATTAGCCTGCGAAACGACATGCAAACCCCTCCTTTCAGGTGAAGCACTAGACTCGATCCCGCCAGCGACCCAGCAGCCACAGAGTGCGAGAACAAGTTTTGATTGAAAATCATGATATTAAACAAGAAGGTCACTTAAGTATGGAAAAAGCGTATGCAAAAATATCCAAAAATTATTTTTGGCCAGGAATGTACTCTGAAACGCTAAAATATGTGAAAGAATGCGATATTTGTCAGAGAATAAAACCAAAAGTGAACAATCAGATAGGCTTGATGGGAAAGCGAATAATAGAAGATCCATGGACGGTAATAGCATCTGACATGATGGGTCCATTACCAATGACAAAATCGAGAAATCAATACATTTTAGTTTTTGTTGTTATGTTTACAAAATGGGTAGAAATAATTCCAATAAAAAATAAATTATCGTCGACCGTTAAAAAAGAATGTCATAAGCGTATAATTTCTAAGTAGCGAACACCTAAAATTTTATTTACATATAGTGGAAAAGAGTATATAAATAAGTCAATAATTCATTTAACAAAAACTTTTGGTATTAGACACTTGAGAACTCCTAAATATCATGCACAAGCAAATCCAACAGAAAGATGTAATAGGTCAATTAGAACAGTAATTAAAGCGTATTTAGAAAAAGACCATAAAACATGGGATGAAAATTTAAATGATCTGCAATTTGCGTCAAATGCTAGTAAACATTCGTCTACAGGTTTTACGCCAGCTTTTTTAAATTTAGGTAGAGAACCTATAGCTTTTGAAATTGTCGAGCGAGTTCTAAAAAGCAATAAAACATTGTCAAATAAAGGGGAAGGAATAGCTCAGATACTGAACAAAAATTTTGAAGGAACATTTTTTATCAAAGCAAAAATTTCACCAACAATTTACGAATTAAAAACGAAAAATGGAAAATCACTAGGTAATTGGAACGTAAAAGATATCAAAAAATTTATTAGTAAAGAGTAAATTTTAATTCGAATTTTTCTTTGGGATGGCATGCATGTTAATGATTTGATTTTTACACAACAGACAACGAAAAAAAATAACACAAACACGTACATTTACAAAAAATAGACAAATAAGAAAAAACAATTTAATTTCAGAAAATGGACCCAAGGTTGATTCTGAAGTGCCGAAATTGCTACTTCCCAATAGCAAACGAGGACTTTTTAGTGCACAAATGTTCAAAGTGGGTAGATTTGTTGCAACCCATTGAAAATATTATTAAAAAAGAATCAGATGAAATAAAAAAACGAATGAAGTGGAAGAAATACAAAGGACAAGAGAAAATGAAGAAAGGCAGAAGGAAGAAATCGAGGATGAATGAAGAAAACATCGCGCGATTTTAAGAGATTGGGACCGAAAAAATAGGGAGAAACTAAGAAAGAAAGCGGAGCAAAGAGAGAAGAGAAAGCAAATGTGGCGGAACAAAAAGAACTAGATGAAATTAAAAAATTGGCACCAGGAAAAGCCAAAATCAAAACAGAGAAATTTCACAGGAAGAAGAAAAGAAGACAGGCTACAGAAAGAGATGTGGAGAAATACATTGCCCAGTTTAATTAACAAAATAAAATAAAAATAAAATACAAAATAAATAAAGTAAAATAGAAAAAAGAGAAGACCAGAAATAAATTAGTTTACTTTTCCATATACACCACAGAAAAATTTATTTTTGACGTTTTACAAGCACAACATAGATGATATTTTTGCCCTTTACAAACATACTTATTCTTTCTAGTCGCGACGCCCACAATGAAATTTATTGTTAATGGTTCTTTTTTTTGTCAAAAATTATACTACCTGGCTCAAAACTGAATCATTTTCTTGAAAGTTCGACAATTCAGTCAACATTCATCCTTCTCGTTTAAAAATTCTTTTTATTCGGTGGAAAATTCAATTCTCTTTTAATTGGGGGTACAAATTTCTGATTGAAAACTAATCTCTTTTGGTTGCTTGACATTTTCATCTCAAGTGAAAATCTATCTATATTGTTGAAAATTCAACTGTTTTATCGAAAATACCTGTTTTTGGCTGTGATTCGGACATGAATATTTCTTGAAATTTAGTCTTTTTGGTCTTTTTTTTCTGGATCTACATTTTATATTTCTCCAATTCTGCACATTTGGAATTGAAATTTTCTTGACTTTCAATATATATATATATATATATATGTGTGTGTGT
>NC_046657.1:82340795-82358012 GCF_010883055.1 Belonocnema kinseyi
TGAGACCCTACTTAGAAGAGACATAAGAAGTCACAGAAACACGAGAGCCTGCATGAAAAAATGCATGGACATAAAAAAAGCTAGAGAAGTATGCCAGGACAGAAAAGTATGGCAGAAAATAGTTAATAAAAAGAGTGTCAGTAGAGTGAACGACGCCTGAAACAAAGACCTTGGCTATTAATGCACCCAAGTGGGGGACCTTACATAACGGCTTCGTGAGGTTCTTCGCTTGGGGTGATTGCTAGAGAGATTGATCAGCAACCTGGGTCGGAGCAGTGTTGCGGAACGAATGTGTTATTTACTTAAATAGCACGAGAATTCTGGATCAATCTGAAAAATCTCTATCCCTTCCACACACTACTCCTTTCCCCTGCCGAGTGAGTCACGCCTACCCCGAAAGGGAAATGGCTTAATGGTGTAATAATAACAAACATCACAGAGATAAATAATTTTGAAATTTAAGTTAATAATTTAGTTGAATTTCGATAAAGAAATACCTTTTACAGTAATAAAAACAATTTTTTCTAATAAAAATAAACACGGATATAAGAGACCAAGATTGACTTATAATTAAAAATAAAATTAAAATTTAGATATAAGTTAATTTTCAGGAAAGATAAGTCGCGGAAAAGCAGAATCTTGAAAGGATACTCATAGGAATGGATAACACCGAAAATTTTGAAAAAATAAATTAAGATAAGAAATTTGGAAAACATATATTTCAAAATCGAGAAGACCGAAGAATTATTGAAACAATAAAAATCGTCCCAAACAGAGGGGGGAGGTTGTAAGAAAATTACAAGCACCCCGCTATCGTACGGCCCTGCGGGCCCATGATTAGGAGTGGGGAACTACAACCCCAGTCCATATAAGCGTAAACTTGTCCCGAAGGCAAGCTGCCTTGAATCTTGTGCTCCCTGCACGCTGGCTTAGTCTTGTGTTACCAACCTGTCGGATAGTTGCACAACAGATTCTCTATGTTGCACAACAGATTCTCAAAGCATTAATGGATAAGATAAAGAAAACTATTAATATAATACATCAACAGAACACGTACATTTTTATACTGCTCCTACAATAATTCCCAAGATCGGTCAAGTTTGTTATTTGTGGTTTTAATATTCGAAGCTCAGCTTTACCTTCCAAAAATCGGTTAAGGTGGTTCGGGCATGTTGAGAGAATGCCAGATAAACGTATAACGAAACAAGTATATCAGGGTAAAGTAAATAGTGGCGTGTTCAGAGGCAGACCGAAGAAGAATGGTTAGACTGTATGAATGAGGCCCTAGTTCGTAGAGACATAAGAAGCCAAAGAAGCATGAGAGTCTGCATTTAAAAATACATGAACGTGAAAGAAGCTACAAAACTATGCCAGGACAGAAAAGTATGGCGCCAAATAGTTAATAAAAAGAGTATTAGTAGAGGGAATGTCGGCTGAAACAAAAGACCTTGGATACTAATAAACCAAAGTGAGAAACCTCACATGAAGACTTTGTGAAGCTCTTCACTTGGTGCAATTGCTAGAGAGATTGATCAGCAACCTGGGTCGGAACAGTGTTCTGGAACGAACATGTTATTTAAATAAATATGACGAGAATTCTAGATCAATCTAAAAATTCTATAACCCCTTCCTCACATTACTCCTTTCATCACATTACTCCCTTCATAACAGTACTACTTTCCCCACTGAGTGAATCACTTCTACCCCAAAAGGGAAATGGTTCGATGGTGTGATAATAGTATCATACATCATCGATCTCAAAAAATATATATTGAGACCTATACCTAGGTTCAAGATTTCAAGTAGCGAAAAAACATAACCTTAGTTTGCGAAGCTGTTTTGTAGGTATATTTTATTTTAGTAGATTTTGTTGTGTTGGACTTTACTTTACAGGGGTTACAAGAAATAGAGTTCGATATGCGTGCGTGTGCTAAGACAGCAATGTGCTACTTGCATGAAGGCGCTACATGCGCCCTTCAGTTCGTTTTTGGTCACCTAGTTTTTGCGCGCTAGTATTGAAAAATACAATTTTATCTCGTCCCAGTAGCTTTTAATTATTTCTTATAGCCTATACATCGCAATTGCTGTCCTCTTCTTCTCTTCCTGTTTCCTGAGATGCGTGACACTCCGTCTTATTAGACCTTTCTGTTCAGCTTGCCTACTAATCAAGGTCTTAATGGAGGAAGTCATTTCAGAAAACGTTGTGCAGAAAAATCACAAAAAAACTAGAAGAAAATTCGTTCTAGTCAGATTAAATGAAGGAGAAGTCAAACACACGGATCACAGCTGTTAGTAACATTGTGCGTAGTTCCACAGCCCAAGCTTAAACTGCGTGGCCTTGCGTATGCATGATTGGCGGGGCGAATCCAGAGGCTGAGAGGCGGACGGGATACGTTAGTGGAAAATAGAACACGCATAGCAATATTGGCCACCTGTATCCCTCCTATTTATACCCTTCCCCTCTAAGCCCCTAATTACTGATTTCTGTATATCTAACAAAAGCAGAAAAGTAAATTCCAAAATTTCACAACCTTATAATTTCTTCATTTAATGAACACAATGACAGCAAAAAAGGTAAATACAATTCTATTCGTATATAATTATTTTAGGACATGACATTTTCCAAATTCTGATAAATTTTTCAAGATTCTTTGTCTTAACCACGACAAGATCGATATATGATATTGACAAGAAAGATTAGTTAATGAGCTATTTTTTTATTTGCCTCGGCTTGCTCGAATGCATTACTGTGTCGCACGGCTCTAAGTATCATAAGGATGTTTCCGGACCCCATTGGCTTCCAAAACAGACTATTCAAGGAATCTTCCGGAGATAGTGGCACATATTGGTTGTCCTTTCGGCTTATTATAACTCTTTCATAGTTATCCATTATACGAGTCACGAATGGATTCAAAAGATTGTTTATAAATACTCCAATGACAAAATCCCTATTTGCTCCCACATCATAATAGCCAGCTTCAAGGTCTCTATATAGATGGTAGGGATCTTCGACATGAAGAACTGTACTGAGATGAACCGAAACGTGCTGATGTGGAGCATCTGTCCGTAATTCTACAAAAAGAACAAAATAGACCAAAATTAGTTATTGTATTGATTATACGCCTGAATATTTTATAATCGAAAATAAATAATTAAAACTGCACTTTAAATTATAGAAATATTTACCAATAGCTTTAGGGGACACCAGTAAAATCAAACACAAAATACCGATTTTGGCATTCATTTTTGTTAAAGTGAAGGCACCGCGAAGAAAATCAAAAAGAGTGTAACTAATAAATATTCTTCAGAATGGTTCAATTATATACTAGTCGCTATATCTCAATCGTTCTAAATTATTTGTATCTGATTAATTTGTTTCCTCCACATAAAAGGCGCAGAAATATTTTAGATTTATGACTAGGTTAATAATATTGTTATGTTCAATTTACTGATAAAAGCCTACATATTACGCAGTCTTTCTTCAAAGACATGATAAGATTTTATCTTTCAATTGATAAGGAGAAGTTAAATTTATGTACATAGTGTTTCATTTAAGATTATGTAATTTTTTCAGTGAAGTTTATTGATATCTTGACCCTGCAGGTGTTTAAATATAATTTTTATTAGGCATACATTTTTTAAAGATTTGTAGTTTTATATAGTTTAAAAACTTCAGATATCGATCTTTGCGTATCACGTATAATCCATAAATAACCTTTAATCATGAGGTATTACGTCGTGAAGTGCTAGTGGTGGCGCATTTCAGCGCATTTGAAATTATAAAAGATTGGTATGATGAATTTCATAAAATGTCATTAGTTTAGAAAAATGACATGAGCCTCCCCCCCCCCCCCAATTTAATCACTGATAACTCTGTTATTAATGTGGTGCAAAATTTGTTCTTTCTGGTGCATATGAGCGCATTTGAAGATCTTCAGGATCATGTAAATTAAGCTGTGATTTTTCAAGTGGGGGGGATAGCTTGACGCCCCACCGTGTAACACCTACTAACTAACCTACGTAACTGCTACAGTTTTGTGGCGCAAGATTTTTTATCTCTGGCGCATTTGGGGCGCAATTCAGTGGGCTATAGAAAACCTAAAAATTACACGAGAGGGGGCCTGGTGTAACTGAACTTATTGTAGTGTATTGTATTATAATTTTAAATGTTCTCACACTCAAAATCATGGAAAACCCCATCAAAATCGCACCTCTCAACATAAATAGCGATGTGAAAGAAACAAATCAAGAGTAAGTACTCCAAAAACCTGAGTTTGAATATGAGCTGGTCTTCAAAGAATTTGACAGATGGAGAAAACAAAACAGAAGAATGTTCAGTCCGTGATCATCATCATTATCGAAAAACATTCACTTAATAGGAGGTCCTAGCACAATTTCGATGAAGGGCGTACGAAAACTCACTTTTTAGGAGCGTTTTGAATAAAATATCTTACATCACTCATAGGGTTACATACGTTCTTTCTATTCCTCTTGCGAACATGGTTTTCCCCGCGGTAAGAACCTGCCTAACCCTACTTGTCATGTAATATACTATTAATGTTTGACAAAATTTTTTAGAACTTGCATAAGAAAAAAAAGATATTTAATTTAGCAAAACTTCTAGCGATAAAGTTATTCCTTAGTAAGTTATTCCATATGTGAAAATACAATACTGTGTATTTTCCAACAATTCGTATAATCAAACGTGCTGACAAGCTCCTTAACCTATGAGTTTTTATTATTACACGATTTCTGTTTTTCATTTTATGTCTTTATTTTTATTTGTGAATATTTTCTATACTAAAACCGGCCGGAAAAAACTCTGTTTAAATGGACGTGGATATCAATTTTAAAATTCAACACCCCCTTCCCAAGGTCATTTTTTATATTGCCAAAAATCACCCTCGAAAGTCCAAATGAGGTTTGTGCGACTAAGGACATTATGTAAGAGATTTAAAAAGATACCATTTTTTCTATTCTTTCCTATAAAAATAGATAATTTAGAGATTAGTGATTGTGTAAATAATTCCCAATTTTTTTAGACTGAAAATATTAATTCCAGAATAATACTGACTTTTCATAAAAAAATATTACTGTGAAAATTCGTAATTTGTGTCAATTAATTTCAGGAAAATTACAATTTTAATGATTCTGTTATGCACTCTGATTATAAGTGATATAATAATAACAATACTTTATATAATACTTGTAACTCACGTTAGAAATAATCAATACAATGTAGAACTGCCTTCAGCATGCACCTGCGCATGCGCTTCTTGTAGCGAGATGGTCAGGTCGATCTCATTAGTCAAACAGCTGGCCAGAAAAAACGTCTGCAACAAATAGTAAGCAGTGAAATATCAACTGTTCGAAGTTGGAAACGAAAATGCAAAAAGGATATAATTTAAGAACGAAATTTGCTGCAAAGTATCCTCATATACAGAAAGTCGCACTAAGAGATCTTATCGCTAAGGTGTAGGCATCAGGACTAATCTACACATCACAGAAGACCGAGCAATGGAAATTAAAGAACAGGTTGATTCCGCGTCGAAAAACGAAGGTAATAGACATCAGTTAGAGGAAGCCGCGTTATACGGTTAAGTAGCGAGAATTGATATTTTTCCTCAACCTGTTGATGATCCAACACTAACACAACCTCCAGAGGTGGATGGCTTTATACAACCAAAGGCTGAAGCAGAGATTCAGCAACCAAAAAAGCGATGAAAATGGATATACAATATAAACAGTGATATCATGCACCTTTTTTTTTGGCAAAGAAATGTGGGCAAAGTGTGAAGACAAAACATCATAGACTCTTCTTACTTAAATAGCCAGAGCTAGCCACAAAAATAAATAAACAGAATCGGGGAGATCAAAAACACTCATTATGTGTAAACAGATTACTTTTGGCTGCTCAAATAGCCGCTATCAAAATGTAAGTGGAACAGCAGCTTCCTATTGATGAACTCCCCTTGGAAGACGTGGACAACGAAGACTTGATTGAAGCTGAAGGCATAGGTGCTAGGGATAATGAACATCATGTACCGGATCCATTGGAACCATATCTGGATATCAATAACGATGACGTCGATAGCAAAATACTCGAAAAACTACAGAACCTTGAAAGGAAATTTGCTCATGCTTTACTAGAGTTCAAATATGTAGAACTAAGACTAACGCATTCTTTGCCTGAAATGAATATCACAAATGATCTGCGTGCACTTATAGAACACCTCAACTGTAAGGTTTTACCTACGTCTTTGAACGCAATAAAAATGCGTTAGAGGTGCTAACTCTTGTATATTGTGTAGCTTTGGCAACCGTTAGAACGTTGGACCGCAGAATTAGGCCTGAAAATTCAGCTTTTGTCCCAGCAGGGGAGCGAGATCCACTATGGAAGATCAGGATGGAGATTGATGTCGGAAAAGTAAGGTTAAAGTGGGTCGATTAACTTAATATAAGAAAGGAAATAGAACCAGAAGGCTGATAACCCACGTTAATAAAATTATCCAACCTCGGCACATCCAGACATTAATCTCAGCAATGTTGGATGAGATTATGGATTCTTAACGGCAGCGACTTGATGGTCTTACTGCTATACCGCGTCGGTACAAGAAAAGTATTGCACGAAGGCAACAAAATCTAAACTCTCAGACAGATAGAAGAAGGTTCTATCGTAAACTGAGTAGAAAGAAAAATAACCAGAAAAACACCGAAGTGCCTCAATTGGAAGATATGAATGCCTGACTATTGGTTGGGTGTTTGAAGAAAAATGAACGAATGCAATTTGGATACTGCGTGGCACAAACTAGAGAAAGCGAGAACATGAAAGAAAGGCCGGACGTGGTGCACAACTTCTGGCACAAGTATCTGACGAATGTGCATCTTGCGTTGGCAAAGTGTTTTAAGAAGATCATTGAACAACCAGATCTGATGCCAGGCTGTATGCTCCAGGCTAATACGTATATGTTACTTAAGAAACCAGACGCTCAAAATTCATCTGAATTTCGACCAATAGCCTGTCCTACAGCTAATTATAAATACCTTACACCTATCATTGCAGACAAGGTATATTCACATTGGGACGAGAATGACATTCTCAGAGAAGAACAAAAAGTATGTTGTAAAAACTCGCGAGGCTGTAAAGATCTAGTCACTATAGACGCTGTTTCCATGACTCAAGCTCGTAACCATCAAAGGAACTTACTTACACATGGCATACTTAAAGTCTTATAACTCTACAAAATCTGCCGACGCATTATTTACGACAAGTCATACGATAAGGCTCTGGGGTACGAGAATCAAGTATTTTGATCATGGACAACCAAGAATATCTAGATCAATACGCTTCAGGACGGGTGTATTTCAAGGGGACTGCTTCAGTGCAATGTGGTTCTGCTTAGCGCTGAGCCCATTGAGCAAAACACTAAACAGCATGTCTCATGGGTTCAGAATTCATTATAATTAGGATGGTCATCAAGTGACCCATCTTCTTCATATGGATGACCTGAAGCTGTACGATAGTTGAGCCCAGAAACTACGGCAGGTGATTGATGTCATAAAGCAGTTTTCCAAGGATATTCACATAGAGTTCGGACTAAATAAATGTACAACAGTTCATTTAATCAGAGGGGAATTAGGGACCGCAAAGTTAGAGAACGAGTTCGAAAATGACATCGAGGCAATGGCTGCGGACGAATCACATAAATATCTGGGTATTATTAAATATAAGGGTATTCAGCATACTTTAACATTTTTCTTTTTGTCTTCAGAGAAATTTATTAATTTAATAAGCTGACGCCTGGATTTATTATTTTAAATATTATTTTAATTAAGGTTATTTTCCTAATTTAATTGTACCGAAAATTTATCTCTCATGGAATCAATCCAAAAGAACCCGGATCATTCTACACTTTACTGTGTCCTAGTCAGGAAATTGGTATAGAGTATGCACGTCGGCACCAATTCTGGAAGGAAGGTAAACCTGAAACGCAATGAGTCATTATTAACAATTATAAAGAAAAAGACTCTATCCACAACTTGAGGCTCCCAATGAATATTGAATTGTACTTCACTTTTCTCAATTTTAAGCTCATGAATTCTAAAATAATTATTAACCAAGAATTCCTTGGAAATATAGTTGTCCACAAATCCAATGTCTATTCTTTCTTATATTTTTAACATTGTGATTATCTAGTACTTTAATCTTACTAATCCCTCAAAATTCAGGCTGCAAAAATGTATTTCACAAAGAAAGCTGCTAAACAGAAGGAAGAACCAAATTTTGATTAACAATAATGAGGTTTGTTTAACTACTGGTTTATTTTAGGAAAATTAATTTCGTCCGAACGCACGGAGATTTTTTTACAGTGTTCCCATCTCTTAAAAACGGAGGTTATAGATTTCGAGGACTCTACAAATGAGACGCCATTCTGTGCAAACTCTGATGAAGTGTTTGTTTTTGAGAATTTTGAATCATTTTCCTAACGTTTTCATATGTTCATTTTGGTGACCGAGCGTGGATAGTATGATCTCAATTTAAACGATCATATATAAAATGCTACCTATGATAGACTTCTGGTATTGAATAATCAAATGCATAGGTCCATATTGGGAATTTTTAATGTAGAATTCCTAGCACACAATAAATATATGTTTTAAGATTTATTTTTTTTTCACTGTTTAGTTTTCTTTGTAAAATTTGTCTTCCTCAATCTTTTTGAATGAGTTCCGGAATGATAACGGGTCCCTCATTCAAAAGAAATGATTGATTGGCTTAAGCAAAATTGTATCTCCTCAGACTCACTTTGTCCTTGGCCACTTTGATCGATTGTGTTGGCATTCTTAGGTTTCCGTCTTTTGATGGGTCGCGCAAGAATGAACGAAGAACTCTCCAACTTCGAAGAAAATAATGAAGTGTGTGTTTGTGTGTGCGTGTGGATTTTTAGTTTGTCAGTACGATAACTTTCGAAAGAATTGACGGATTGGATTGGCCTTTGGTATACTCTTTTGGTGTCCTAAAATAATGGTCAAGTTCGTTATCCAGGCATTTTGGATGAAAATTCAAAACATGAGCGTATTTTGAATATTTTTGAGACCACTTTTTTTAATTCAAAAATTAACTGTACGGATATTCATAGTATTCAATCAGACGAACAATTTATCCTTCTGACTTTTTTTTACAAAATCATAGTTTACCACAGTATTAGCATATACAAAATTTCAAATAACACACGAAAATCAACATTTTAAGCCAAATAACGCATGATATATATGAAAGTCAAAAGAAGAAAAATGTTTCTTTTTCAATGCTCACTACGGTTTCATACCCGCAACGATCTGATGAATGAAAAAGAAGACCAAAAAATATATTCTCCAGTGCTGATCTAAATTCTGGTGGCAAAGTTGGAAGTAAAATATAAACTGCTCCTAACTTTTGAACCCCATGGTGACTCCCTATTAGGTTATTGACTTCGGAATCATCAAAGTATATAAAAAGAAGTATAACTAGTTTTCCAAAAAAAAGAACAACGGTCTACTTTTTCCCGCCATGAATTTTCTTGAATGAAGTTGGATAAAACTCCAGTTTCTTTCCTAAAGTTTGCCATGTTATTTAAAGCAGTCGATAAGACTCCTGTCATATCGGAAAAAGCTTTTAGAATTTTTATTAGTGTCACGAATTTACATTTTACTGAAGCTTGTTCTTCTGTCATGTGTCCGCCACAATATTTCTCATCTACGGTATCCCCTACTATTTGAGCATCAGCTGTGATGAAACAACCTGTTTTGTCAAAAATCTGAAATCGCCTAAGTTCAGTTGAAAACTTATCACGAGCTTTTGATATTTCATTTAGACTATCATCAATGGAAGTAATATTTTTTTTGCCAGCTTCATTACTTTTTAAGGTATTGTATACGATGGATTTTGTCGTTGACTAAACTTCGTCCACTAATTCTTTCGATTGATTAAAAATTGTCTGTACATGCATTCGTAAAAAGTGAACTTTTTAGACAAGTATTTCCTTTCTCAGCTTTAACCCTCAGATATATTTGAAATCATCTAAAATTACAATTTAAGCATGCAAATAAGGCAAAGAATGTATTGCTTATACATTGTTGCTTATCATTGTTGTCTTACATTTATATGTATTGAAGCAGCTTACTAGTTTCGTCTAACCGTAGAATATTGTCAATAATCAGCATTTATGTTTGTTATAAACGATTTAAATTAAAAAAGCAAAGTATTGATCTTTTATCCGAAAAAATTCGCTGTATTTGATTTTATATATATATATATATATATAGAGAGAGAGAGAGAGAGAGAGAGAGAAGGAGAGAGAGAGAGAATTTGCTTTTCAGACATAATAAACTTTAAAAATGTTTAGAAATTTTAACGTATGTTCCTGTACAAATAATAAAGGTTAACAAATAGAACAATTATCATCCATTTTTTCAGAACAAAGCTCATTTCAATCTTATTTGTATAGATCTTGTATAGATTTGTATAGATATTTGTATAGTATGTATAAAGCTCAACAGATTTAAAAGAATCGAGAAAATTCTGAATTCTAGTAAGTTCTTTTTGTTAATTTAATTTTTGTATGATAGTTTTATAATTTTAAAGAATACTGTACAGAAAAATAAGTCGAATACGCTTCACGATACATACAAGATGAGAAAAACTTTGTATTCAGGGAAAAATATGAAGATTTTCTATTTGCTAAATTAAATTATCTATAAAATGATAAACGTTTAGTTCTGACAATATTTGGTAAGAAAATAAGTTTGATAAACTATTTTCATTCATATTAGATGAAACATAATTTCTTTCTCTTAAAAAAAGTAAATTGTCTATTTGTTCATATAAATTATTTATACCATGGAAAAATTTTAACTGTCAGCAATATTTTGTGGAAGAATAAATTTAATAAATTATTAAGATACATATGCTGTAAGAAAGAAATTTTTTGTGCAAAAGAATGGAAAAATTTGCCGTCCAGAAATCCAGAAATACTTGAATTTTCAGCTAAAAATTCGAGATGAGAAGGAAGCGGTAATATGACACTAGAGTTTCCAATCAAAAATAATGATTTTCTAACAAAAAATATTTAAATTTTTTGGTTTTGTTCTTCTAATTCAGTTGATATTAAAAGCAGCGAGAAAGGGAAAAAAGTGGAAGTTTCTTTAAAACAGAGGAAAAAAGACAAATTATTTAAAACATGGAACATTTTTGACACATTTTTTTACAAATGTTAATACACAATAAAAAACATTTAAAAAATAAGCATGAACATCAAGACAAACGGTACAAGTAATTATGAAAATTTTCAATTTTTTTAAAGAAAATATTTTTATTTTATTGAATATTTTTATTTAGTAATTACCTATTAAATTAATGCTAATTTTTTCTAAATATGTGAATTTATTTAAAGCTGTGAATATTAATTTTTAAAAAAGCTATAGAAAATAAAAACATGAGAAATGAGTAAGTTAACAAAAGGAATCAGATTGGAACACATTTAGCTCGATTCAAAACAATGAGATTGCGATTTCATGATACTAAAATATAGGCTAATGACACAAATTGATTTGTTTGTGTGAATATACGTCTGGTAAAACGCACATTTACCTTCCAAGTTTTTAATTCTTGATATTCAAAGCGTAAACAATTTAAAATTCTAGAGTAACACATTTTTTTATAACAAGAGTATATCACATTTTTTTCAAGTTTAATAAATTAATAAATTACGAAGCCTGACAAATATAGGTAAAATAAATCATCTATCCTTTCATTTATTTTTTGACAGACCTGCATTAATCTGACTCATTATGTTTAACCACCTTAGAGATATTTTGTTTTAACTAAAAAGAGCACTAGATTCCTAACAGGCGTAAGAAAGTAAATTATGCATTTTTGTACAGTCCATGGTTTATTTGTTTAATAAATGTAAAATGGTGAATTTTCTAGAAAAATATTTCCTTTTTCAGCTTGAACCTCCAGATATACTTGGAGTCAACTGGAATTAAAATTTTAGCACACAAATAAGGCAAGGAATTTCTTGTTTATGCAATTTTATGATTATAAACAAATTCTTAAGAAATGAGGTTTTTTTTTATTCTTTTCACACACACAAAAATACTGTTTTATCTAATACGTATCAAAGTTTGCTGCTCAAACCCATTTTAACCTACAGAAATTTGTTAATACCTAATATTTAGTTTTGTTATAAATAATTTAACATAACAAATACAACGTTTTTTTCCTCTTTTCTTTAAAAGATTTGTATTACATTTTATATTCATAGAAATAAAAATAGTTTTGCAATAAATAAGTAAGATTAACGAATAGAGAAATTATCGTCCATTTTTTTAGAATAAAACTAATTTCCATCTTATTTGTATAGAAATGGATTAACCGACTTAAAAGAATCCAGATAATTCTGAATTCTAGTTAGTTCTGTTTGTTAGCTTTTATTTTGTATACATTTTTTTCAGTTTAAAAAATATTTTTTAAGCAAAATTAGTTGAATCCGCTTTACGATACATACAAGATGAGAAAGTTTTTTTTTTACATTCTCATCATTTATGATTGAGAAAGTATTAGAATTGTCGGAAATTTGACATTACAACTCTTTAACGGATCTCCACGTTTGGAGACCCCTTGAATTCGAAAATCAAGTATTTACGATGGCGTCTGTCTGTCTGTCCGGCCGTCCGTCCGTGAACACGATAACTCTCGAAAAAATGAACGGATCAAATCCATCTTTGGCACACTTTTTTAGATCCTAAAAGAAAGGACGAGTTCGTTAACCTGATTTATTTTACAAAATATTATGATTTAGCAATTTCCTATTGAATAAATTATGATTTTTCTACAATATGTAAATTCATCTGAAACTGTAAATGTTAATAGAAAATAAAAAGGCTATATAGAAGAAAAATATTAGAAATCAGTAAGTTAAAAAAGAACCAGATTGTAACAGATTTTGCTCGATTCGAAACAATGAGATTTCAATTTCGTGAAACCTGAAAATAGGCTAAAGATACAAAATTGATATGTTTCTTCGCATATCAAAAAAATAAAAAGCGCATTCACCTTCCTTGCTTTTATTTCTTGAAATTAAAAGCGCGAACAATTTAAAATTCGAGAATAACAAATTGTTTAACAAAAAGAGTATATGAAATTTCTAAACGAGTTGAACAAATTAATAAATTATTACACCTGACAGATATAAATAAAATTAATCATATCAACTTTTATTTATTTTATCGACAGAAAAACATGAATTTGACTCATTTAAAGTTTTTAGTTTGTTTTTTTAAACAAATGTAAAAAAGTGAATTTTGTAGAAAAATATTTTCTTTTTCAGCTTGAACCCTCAGATATATTTGAAATCAACTTGAATTGCAATTTGAATATAAAAATGAGTGAAAAATTTTGTTGCTGATATAATTGTATTATTATAAACCAATTTTAAAAACATTTGTCTTTTTCATACTATTTGCACGGAAAAATCCTGTTCAATCGAAAACGTATCAAAGTAGCTATGCTCAAACCTACTAACCTACAGAATTATGTTAACACCTAACATTTAGCATTGTTATAAATAATTTAAGATAATGAATACGACATTTTTCTCCTCTTTTTTTTGTCAAATTAGTCTTACATTTTATATGTATTCAAGTAGATTACTAGTTTCATCTAACTGCAGAATATTGACAATAATTAACATTAATATTTGTTTTAAGTAATTTTATTTAAAAAAAGACATCTTTTTTTTATTCGCTGTGTATTTTCCTCATAAATAAAAAAGATCAACGAATTGAAAAATTATCGTCCATTGTTTCCAGAACAAAACTCATTTCTGATACTTTAAATTTAACAATACTTCTTAATAATATTATTTATTTTAGTGAATCCGTTGAGATACTTTAATACAGATCAGACAGAAAAATATTTTCTCTCGGAAACAAATGTTAATTTTTTATTTTTCATATATTTTTATAAGAAAAGTTTATAACAAATTAGTACATAATTTTTGGTTGAACGACTTTTGTCTTTTAAGTTTTTTCGTATCTTGTGTCGTTTTTTAACAAATTCTGTTTTTGAATGTTTAATGTTATTTTTTATGATCGAAACAAAAACTAGAAGTTCTGTCAAAAAATTATTCATGGCAAATTTGGATGAGTTTTCATTCTTTTTGAAAAAGCAACTTATCTATTTATTTCATTTAAAGCTTGTGTCGTTCTTCCAAAAATGCATTTGATTTTTCATTTTAATTTCTTTTATGATTAAAGCCAAAGCTCACAAATTTGTGTCTCTTTTTTTGGGTGAAAAGCTTTTGGTCGATTCTTTTTCATATTATGTGTTGTTTCTTCAAAAACTGAATTTTTATACTTTTAATTATGTGTATTATATCCTATATAAAAATTATAATTAACAAAACTTGAGATACTTTTTCGATGCAAAATTTTTCTTGATTTGTATTTTCTGAACAAATATGTATTTGTCTATTTGTTAATAAATATTCGACTCTTTTTATGGAAATTTGTATTTTTAGTTTAAAAATTTATCTATTTTATTTTAAATTATATCTTTCTTGAATTCAAATGCAAGTTTTTTTGTTAAAAATTCAACAATTTGGTTAAGAAGTCGTCCTTTTTGGTTGAAAATGCAACTATTTCAAAGAACGTTTACTTTTCTTTTTTATTGAAGATTCAAATTTTTAGTTGAAAATTCATCTCTTTGCTTGAAGGTTGCACTGTTTTATTGAAAATTAAAATTTTTCAATAGAAACTTTAAGGGCGTGGTTGCGAGTTTAACTAGTTCTTGATTCTTTCTGAATGGAGATTTATCTCTTTGGTTGAGCATTTAACTGCTTTGTTAAAAATTAATTTTTTCCGTTGAAAATTCTATTTCTGCAGATTAAATTGGTATTTTTGGTCTTAAAATTCTTTTTTTTTATGAAATTTTACCTGTTCTGGTTTAAATATCAATTACACTTTTATATTGAGAAGTTCAGTATTCTGTTAAAAATTTATCTTTTATGGTAGCAGAGTCTTTTTTAATCAATAAGTAAATTTGAACATTTTTAATTTGTATCTGGAATATTGTTTCATTCCACTTATTGAAAGATCCTATGTTGAAAATATTACAAGAATAAAATGCTGGTATTTGATTGTTAACGGCCAGGGCAAATGAGTATATGTTCAAGGAAAAATACGGGAATATTGAAAATTTTGTCACCCTGAAAAGCATGTTTTATCTTAAATACAAAAAATTTCCATTAGTTTCAAGTCTCACATCGTATTATTTCGTGAAACCACAAATTTCATACTGTAAATGGCGGGGGGTGGGGGGGCAGTAATATTTTGTTTACATTTCGTTACAGGATGGATGCAAGATATTAAAGTTTATTTATAAATCTTTTTTTTTTAATTAGATTAAACAAAAATTTAATCAGAAGATCAGTTATCATTTATTTTTTGATTTTTGTAAAATAATTTATTTGTCTTTTCTATTATTGTTTTTCATTTGGAACTCTTGAAAAAAGGATGATCCATAGTGTCTAGACTTAAATTACGTAACGGATCCTAGGCCCTCTCTAAGATCCGCCTGACTTCTGTAAAAAAATGTAACCAATAATTTTTACACCATCCTGTCTTACTGTACATAATTTTTATTTTACAGAATTGTTTTTTGTCCAAATATTTAATTTTTTTAATTTTCTGATTTTTCCTTCACTAACTTTTCAAAAAAAAAAATATTTTTTCTACTATATAAGATGGATTTTTAAGAAAGTACTTGAATTTTCAATAAAATAATTAAATTTTTCACATAAAACTCAAATTTTCTACCTAAAAAGATCATCAACAAAAAAGTGTCATAATTTATATTTCAATGAAAAAAGATAAACTGTCAACAAATTAAAATTTTTCACTCCACAAGCAAATAAGGATTTATCTAAATTGTTTAATCTTCAAACCAAAAGACGAATTATATTTATAAAAATTGAATTTCTAAACAAAAAATATGAATTTTCATCCAAAAATTAACTTTCCACGAAACTGATGCATTAAAAAAAAAGAGTAAATTTCAAAACAAGGACAGTATGTTTTTACCAAAAAGGAGAATTTTCAACTTGAAAACATTAATCTCAAAAAAAAAGAAAATTTACATTTTCAGTTAAAAAATTAATTTTAAACCGAAAAAAGGCTGCTCCACTAAACCATTAAATTTTCAACCAAAGGAGTAAACCTTGAATAAAAAAAAAATTTCTCAACAATGTAGTTTAACTTTGACCTAAGTAATCGAATTTTGAAATAAGAAACTTTCAACGGCAGAAATGAATTTTCAAGTAAAAATATAAATATTTTTGAAAATCTGCCCGCTTCTTTGGCACATTTTCTTCGCGCGCGGCTCGCTTCGATCGCAAGTTTGAGCGCGCCTAGGGCGCGCAATTATTGATTCTCGCGCTCGATTTTGTATTTATCTCGCGCTACGCGCTCGGATTTTGTATTTTTCTCACATTCAAGCACAGACCTTTTAAAATTAAAGTCCAATGAGCACAAAACTATGAAAATCTCAAGAACGTCTTTAGAATGTTCCTAGGACGTCTTATTTCAGCCCCATCAACGTCTCTAAGACATCCAATGTCCTAAGGATGACCTAAAGACGTCTTGACGACATGGACGTTCTCGGGACATATTTTGTACCGACATTAGACGTTCAAGAGCATCCCTAGGATGTCCAAAAGACATGTTATAAAAGACGTCTTAGGAATGTCCCAAAGACGTTTCTAGGACATCCCTAATTTTTTCCCACCGCGAGATCAACGAATTGACAACTGCAATTTTGCGATTGTCAACTCTCTTTTGTTAAAGCTCATTTGGTTTTATCAAACACATTTTCATCACGTATCTCGCTCTTCGCACTCGATCCTTCCCAAATGAAAAAGTTTCTAGATTATGCTCAACACTTTTATTTCGAATATAACATATGTTTTATGTATCTCTGTCTAGTGTTGGGTATTTAGATTTTGCGAAGTAAAGTACAAATTGTATTTATCATGATTACTTAATTATTTGTTTCCTATTTTGCGTTAAATTTTATTATTAGCTGCGTTGAATCATGTATTATTTTAATAAATTTACATCATTACAATTCATAAAATGCATAAAAATTAAAACAGTCTTATCCTTATGACATTGTTTTTA
>NC_046657.1:82358112-82359841 GCF_010883055.1 Belonocnema kinseyi
TTTTTAATTTTTAATTATGATTTTTACGATTAAAAAAACTGCGTTTCCTATAAAAAAAATATTCGTAAACAAATTTTTAATCTTTTTTGGTTGAATAAATTTTGCCTGACTTATTCTCGTATTATTTTCATTGTTGTTTTTCAAAAATAAAACAAAAACTACTTATGTTACAATAAAGTAATTCCTGAAAATTTTGCTATTTTTTTAGTGCACAATCATTGTCAATCTATTTCTTTTTGTATCCTGCTTTTTTCCACAGAATTGAGTTATTGTTTTTTCATTAGTTTTTTTTGCAAAACAATCACGCTTTGTTTGGATTCAAGTGTTAATTTTCGTTTGGTTCTTTGGATTTTGAAAATGATATAACTTTGGTAATTTTTATTTTATCAAAAAAACTTTTTATGATCGATTGTTTGTATTTTGATCTACTATAAATAGCTGTAGAAAAAATTTCAAAAATTTAAAATATGAAATAAGTGGTCTCAGCCATTTTCAAAATGATCTAACTTTTTCAAATCTCTTCAAAAAAATCTGACTGACAAACTGGTCCTTTCCTTTCATATCCTTACAAAGTGTGTCAAATGGGAATCCAATTGAATAATGTATTCAAATGTTACCGTGTTTACAGGCTACAACGACAACAACAACACACAGACACCGACGTAAAAACTATTTTTTTCTGGCCCACGGGGTCTCAAAACGTCGAAATTTAATGGAATCCGCGAAAATCATTTTCACTTAAAACCAATACCTTCTTATTAGGATCAGAATATAAAAACTAATTTCTTAACAAAGTGATTGAACTTAATCTTTGAAACAATATATTTGAATGCTTAAGCAAAAAAAGAAAAACTTTTTGACCAAAAAGTGGCATATTCATAAATAAAAATGTTCTACAAAAACAGATTAAATTTTAAATAAAAAACATAAGTTTACAAAAAATATTGAAATATGCTGTTAAAAAAGATTTCAGTTGACTTTTTATAATCAAAATATTAATTTTTAAACAAAATTTAATTTTCTACGAAAAAATTGAATATTCAGTCCAAAAAAAAAAATTTTATCAAGAAGAATGACTTTTCAATTAAATTGTTGAATTCTCTAACAAATAGTAGCATTTATGTCCAAAAAAGATGAAATTTTTATTAAAACACTTAAATTTGTATTTAATAAAAAAATTAATAAGTTACGAAAAAAGTAGTTTAGTTTTCATCCAAAAATCATTCCAGTTGACTTTTCAGAATCAAAATATGAATTTTTCAACAAAGAATTAGTTTCTACGAAAAAAATCGAATTCTGATTCTAAAAAGATGAATTTTTGCAACCAGAAAGCTGAATTTTTAGAAAAATAGCTCAATTTCCTATGAAATAGTCGCATTTTCATCCAAGATAGATGAAATTTATATCAAAGCAGAGGAATTTTTAACAGAAAACGAAAAAAATTTAAAGTTGAACTTTCAACCAGAAAAGATTTCAGTTCTCTTTTCAAAACTTTCCGAAAACTTTTTAATTCGAGAATTTTAATATTTGTCGGGCATTTCATTATCTGGAAATTTTTCACTTTGGTAGTGTTAAAAACATTTCACAGCTGCGGGAATTTTATTTTTCTTGGTTTTTAAGATCAGTCATAATATACCAGGTGTATACATATGAAACCGGTATTGCCATTTAGCGGCCAGTAGGCACACTTGTAGGCACTGTCGGAACTTACCATTTGTGCTAATTGGCG
>NC_046657.1:82359941-82367972 GCF_010883055.1 Belonocnema kinseyi
CGCATACTTTGAATAAAATATTTGTTATCATTCTCTTGAAATAAATGTGTTTTTTTCTTGAAAAAATACCGGTTTCATATGTATACACCTGGTACACTATTTGGGAATTTCCTGTCGAGAATTTTATTAATCGGTAACATCAAAAGCAATCAGGAATTTTATTATTCCGGATTTATCCAATTCAGGAATGCTTTATTCGGGATTTTTCCAATTCGCGAATTTTACAGTAGCGGGACTTTTATTTTTTGTGATTTTTCAGTCGTGTCTGGGAATTTTATAATTCGGGAATTTTCCAGTTTGATATTTTATAATTTTGTAATTTTGTATCTGGATTTTTATTATTGGGAATTATTATTTCGTAGAATTTGTTTAGGTCGTTTCTAATGGCCCTGCTATCGTATGAGGAAAAAAACGGACTGCATAGTCTATGAAAATATTTGTATTTCAACAGTTTGTTCTGACTTTGAAGAAAATGCGTTGCTTCTGTCACATAGTATTACTGGCACACTTTCATTTCCAGTAGTTTTTAAATTTAAAAGTTTGCATCTTCTTATAAGACTCAGTCATGTGACAGCGGTTGGTATCTATAGCAGTGAAAATGTTCTAGATTTCTGAGTTAGCTATTACGAAGACTGTCTGGCGAAACAGAAAAAATGTGGATCCACATTGGGATTCTAATTTTTACAATAACAATTTTTATTAATTTTCTGGGTGAGTAAGCCTCGTATAATATAAATTTTAATATAAGTATATAGCATAGGAATTAATCTGAGGGATAAGAAAAATCAATTTCGGACGTTATAACAAATTGACAATTATTTTAATCAAAGTTTTTTTTCTAATATTAAAAGCAACTAAGTAGTAATGGTATTTTTAACCTTTTAAAATTTCAAAAATCTAGGAGTTTTTGAATCTATTTTTATTGTAATATGAATTTTTTTGAAATTTATGGAAAATTTCTAACTTACTGAAAATATTTAAAATTTTGAAATTGTATACAATTTTCGAATTGACATTTTAATTTTTTTTATTTAAAATGTTGAAAAATTTCGAAGATTTTATGAATTGTCAAGATTGAAAAATTTTGAAAATATTCAAACTTCTAAAATCTCAAACATTTTTATTATTTTTTGAAATTTTATAACATTTTAAAAGTCTTATATAATTGCAAAAATTTTTAAATGTTGCTATTTTCGGAATTACCAAACATTTTCATAAAAGACGTGAAACACTTTTTCTGGACCGTGTGCGTGGCGTTTGAAGGGGAGTTGTGGTAACTCAAATTTTATATAATTATGTATTTTCATTTTTTTCAAATTTTAATCTAGAAAAGAAATTGTTCATTTTTTACCTTAAATTTTATATAATTTTATATTGTCATCGTAAATACGTATTTTTTCAAAGTTTAAAGTCGATTGAATATGCACAAGTATGTCTAAATTTAAATGCAAGATTTAACTGCCACAAACATACCCACATAGCAACTGAAATAACAGCTAGTAAAAATCAAAGATTTGTCGAAACTTTATTTTCATTTCAATAAGAATTTTCGAATTTTTCTAGTTAACGATAGACATACAATTTTGGAATCTTAAACAAATATTCAAATTTTATGAAAATTTTAAATTTTACGAAAATTTCAAATTACATAAAAAATGTTTATTTTACAAAAAATTTTTAATTAACAAAAATGTATAAATTGTAGAATTTCGTAAACTTTTTATATCAATTTAGTAAATTGATGACAAATTTTTTAATTTCAAAAAATATTGAAAATTTTATGAAATGTTACAAATTTCTTATTTACCAAAATTTTCAAAAGAATGTAATGATTTTCACAATAAAAACTAACGAATTTTCAACATTTTCAAAGTCTTTAAACTTTTCAACATTTGCAAACTTTCAAAGTTTTAGAATATTAAAAATCTAAGAATTTTGGAAACTATTTTCATTTTTATATGAATTTCAAAAATTTCTGGTAGTACATTCCTTACTTAAACAGACATAAAAAATTTTTGACAGGATTTGAAAATTTAGAAATCTGCTAAATTTTCAACATTTTTAAACTTTCAAAAAGTTTCAACAATTTCAAACTTTTAGAAAGTTAAAAAATTTTAATAATCGAGAAATATTGGGAATTTCAGAAACAGTTTTTAATTCTATATTCATTCACACATTTTTTCGTATTAAATGTCTCATTTGACAAAATTTTCAACAAGTTTCAAAATTATAATGATCAAGAAATTTTGAAAACTATTTTCATTTATACAAGCATGTAGAACATTTTTGGAAATTCACGGTAAATTTATTTTTTACCAAAACTTTCAAAATGAAAGTATTTTAAAATTTTAAAATCTTTAAACTTTATTTTATTTTAGTATGAATTCAGAATATTTTTGAAAAATTGTATTAAATTTATGATTTACCAAAACTTTAAAATGCTGAAACTTTCAAAAATGTTCGACATTTCCAAACTTTAAACAAGTTTTTAAATTTGTTTGATTTAATAAATACTTTCAAAATGTTTTTAAGAATTCGAAAATTTTCAAACTTTTAAAAACCTTTAAATATTTGAAAACTTTGAAACGGTTTAAAATTTTGAAAAATGCAGTAATTTTGGAAACTTTGTATTTCTATACAAATTTAGACGATTTTTAGGAAATTTATAGTCCTTTTTTTGTTTATGACAACCTTTAAAATTTTTTGACAACTTTCAAACGTTTAGAAATTTGGAGCATTTAAAAACTTTAAAAAATGAAGAAATTTCAAAACTCAAGAAATTAACAAAAATATTTTTATTTATATTTTCAAAATTTTGAAACCTTATTTCATTATGAATTTAAAAAACTTTTGTGAGTCTATAGTAAATTTATAAATTACCAAAGCTAAACAAATTTTTGAATGGATTTGAAAATTTTTATAATATTTGGAATTTTATTTAAAAAATTGAACTTTTGAGCATTTTCAAAAATGTCCTTCGGAAAATTGTCTAAATAAATAAAAATAATAATAAAGTGGCACTAATAAAAAAGCCCGAAAAACTATATTCCCGACACTAATATTCCTGAATTGAATGCTTTCAAGGTAAAAACATCATTTTCAAAATTCCCCTATTTTCCCTTGATCTTTTCCTCGTTTTCCCTGACCTTCAGCAATCAAATACCAGTATTTTAATCTTGTAATGTTTTAAACATTTTAACTTTCAATAAACGGAATAAAAAAAATATTCCAGATACGAATATAAAATTTTCAAATTTATTTATTTATTCGAAAAAGACCTTTCTACCATAAAAGATGAATTTTTAACACAATCCTTCACTTTTCAACATAAGTGTGCAATTGATATTTAAACAAAAAGAGATGAAATTTCATTAAAAAAAGAATTTTTAAACCAAAAAGATAGATTTTCAAACAGATAAAAGTTTTTCAAACTCAAAAAAGTGTTTCACCAAATTAAAAAAAAATACATTTCTAAATAAAAAAAAAAATCATCAACCAAAAAATTGAATTTTCATGTAATAAAAATTAAATGTTCTTCGAAGTAGTTGGATTTTCAACCAAAAAGATTTACTTGTCAACCAAATTTTTTAATTTTTAACCAAAAAACCTACTTTTTTGGCCAAGAAAGATGCAATTCCTTCTAAAGTGAATACATTTTTAAACTAAAAAGACAAATTTTCGTAAAAATATTTAAATATTCATTGAAAAAGATTTTAGTTGAAATGTTCAAAAAAATTGGTTACATTTTTAACGAAAGAAATTAACCAGTCATTGAAAAAAATAATCAGTAACAAAGTACATGAATTTTCAAGCCAATAGTCAAATTTTTAACTGAAGAAGATAAATATTCAATCAGACATAGAATTGCAAAGTTTTCAATTGATAAAATAATTTTTAAACAAATTTAATACAATAGTTGAATTTTGAAAAAGAAGAAAAGTTTTTCAACTGCAATGATCATTTTACAGTCAAATTTTGCAAGTTACAAAAAAAACAGGAATCAACAAATATGTTGCATCGAAAAAGTATCTGCAATTTTGTTGATAATTATTTTTTGCATAGGATACAAAAATTTTTCACCAAAAAAATGGCTTAAAATTTGTTATTAATCAGTTTTTCATAGAATGAGAGGTTTTGGTTTTAATCGCTTAAAATAATATTAAAAAATTAAATCTTATGACAAACGACGCAAGCTATGAAAGAAATTAATAAACATAAGTTGTTCTGCCAAAAAAGACTGAAAAATCATCAAAATTTGTCATGAATAATTGGTCAAATTCATGTTGGTCCATCGAAAAAATAAATAAAAGTACATATATGATTATATCAAGTCTTAAAAATTAGTATATACTCTTTTTATTAAAAAATGTGTTAGTCTCGAATTTTTAATTTGTTGCGCTTGAATGTCAGGTAATAAAAAACAAGGAAGGTGAATGTGCATGTTACCTGTCCTTCATGTAAAGAAACAAACCAATTTGTGTCTTTAGCCTATTTTGAAGTTTCACAAAATTGCAATCTCATTGTTTTGAACCAAGCTAAATCTGTTAAAATCTGGTTCTTTTTTAATTTACAGATTTCTGTTGTTCATATTTTTACAGCTTTTTTAAAATTAACATTTAAAGCTTTAAATGAATTCAGATATTTTCAGAAAAATAGTATTTATTTAATAGGCAATTACTAAATAATAATATTCAATAAAATGGATAAATAAAAATATTTCCTTTAAAAAATGGAAAGTTTTCATAATAATTTCTAACTTTTTTGTTGGGTTTCATGCCTATTTTTTGTATTGCTTATAAATATTTTTTAAACAAATTTGTCACAAAATATTCCCTCTTTTAAAGTATTCTTTTTTGCTCCTTTTCTGAAGAAACTTCCACTTTTTCTGTTTCTTTTGTTCTTTGTTTTTTTCAAATATCAACCCAATTAAAAGAAACTAATAAAGAAATTCAAATATTTTTGGTTAGAAGTTATTAATTTTAGTTAAAAACTTTATTATCATTTTTTGGTACGGAATTCATCTCGTAAAAAACTCTACTTTATGGTTAAATATTAATGTAAATATTAGGTTGAACATGTATTTATTTTGATAAAAAATTAATTTTGTTGGTTGAAAAATTGTTTAAAAATTTTAACCACTTTGTTGGATGCTGAACACTTTTGTTGAAAATGGACTTTTTGTCTAAACTTTATTTTTTTTGTTGAAACTTAAATTATTTTGTTGAAAAATCGTTTCTTTTGCTTCAAGATTTTTAGTTGAAATTAGCGTATTTTGTTTGAAGATTCTTTGTTTTTGAATACAAATTTAATTTAACATAAAGAAAAATCTCACATTCGTTTGTAGAAAAAACGTCTTTCTCATCGCATATGTATCGTAATAATTTATTAAACTTATTCTACTACAAAATAACTTTTCAAACTTATTTTCTTACGAAATATTGTCAACACTTAACGCTCATCTTTTTTATAGATAATTTAAGTTAGCAGATAGAAAATCTTCATAGTTTTCCCCAAAGAAAACTAGTAATCTATTTTAATGCATATAAAATTGAAGACAAATTTCCCCATGCGGAGAGACTTTGGTTATTAATTTTTTTTTATCGCATATCCAGAATTCAAATAAAGTGTACGAATTTATGAATAACCGAGATTCGGTTAGAAAAACTCGAATAGTGACTATGACAATGCAAACTAATATCTTTGATTAGAATAAATCGTACGAATTTTAGACCCTCACATAAAAAAAATTACTGTATTTCTAAGTCGCTGTATTAAATTTCGTAATGGATTCGAATAACGAAAATTAGTATAGTGCTTTGAAAGAAATGAAACAGAATGCTGAACATTTCGTGACGAACGCTTTGCAATCTTTCTAAACCACTATACGAAAAATGGGGGTCACGTGATGTTGTGTTTCACACTAGCGCATGACAAAAAGAAAGACACACACACATACTCAGACGCGTATTGAAAATACATTTAGAGATTTTGGAATCTTTCAAATGCTGTGAAATTGTTGAATGAAAGAGTACAATTTCTGATTTGCCATTTTATTGAGCATAACAAAATTAATTTTTTTTGAAAACCTACACACGCGAGAAACAAGAAATTAAAAAGACGAAACTTGTGATGAGAATTTTCCCACGCAGCAGGTGGATTTTATTTTATTTTTTTACTCTTTATTATTATGTTTTTCACGATTAAAATAAAAACAACGCACCCTATTCAAAAGCGATTCTTAACAAATTTATACATATTTTCAAATGTATAATTTCTGTCTTCTCATCTTTTTCCGTATTTTGCATGTGCTTGAAGTTTCGAATCATCATTAGGATAAATTGTTCGTCTTTTTTAATACTGTATATATCCTTACAGAGAATGTTTGAATCTTGAAAAAAAGTTGTTTCAAAAAATTATCAATAAGTCTATGTGAATCAGTCTTAACTTATATATTTTCATTGATCTGAATTCATTGCAATCTATATTTTCCAAGGAAACTTTTTTTTAGAATGTTTTTATTGAGTTGGGAGATGGACATGTTTCATTTCTTCACACTTGTAGTAATGCGAGTTAAAGTTGAGGACAAGTGTTAATTTAGAGAATTTAAAACGATCACACGGATTCATATTTTTTAACCAAAGATCTTTGTACAACTCAATTTAACAAAGTGTGATGGTTTAGGTTTTGCAGTTTATTTGCACTTAATTGAAAAGTGTTAAAAGCTTCTATTTTATATGTGTCAAATATTAAGAGTTTACATAAAAAATTTCCAAATTAAAATTAGTCTAAACTTTAATTTAAATTTCAATAGTTACGAACATGTTGCAGATATCACTAGCTGTACTCATTTCAATGCACATTCTACTTTAAGAATACTACAATTTCTTAAAGTTCTTACAACTTATGTTACTTAAAATTTTGACTTTTGACTAAAAGTTTTACAAAACTTGTTATTGACCATTAGCACTTTATCACACTCACCATTTTCATACAGTAAATAAGACTTTTTCTAAACGTGAATACTAATTTTTGCTCGCTCCAGTTTATAATAATACATCAAGGAATATCATCATCTCTTATCATAGCCGTACCCCGATTATCCTTAAATTCTTACATTTTATTTTAATTATTCATATATAATGAATCAAATATTGATATCAAAAGTCTCTCCATGCAAGAAAAGAGGACGAAAATTTTGTATTTGTGATCTTAAATTGCTTACAACGAAGCCAAATGTTAGTTCTTAACCAATTTCTGCAGGTTAGTAGGTTTAAGCAGCCAGTTTGATACGTATTAGATGGCATAGGATTTTTTGTGTGAAAAAGTATGAAAATAACTCATTCCTTTTAAATTTTTTATAATAATATAATTGTATAAGCAATCAATACTTTGCCTTATTTGCATGCTTAAGGCCATGTGACGAGAGGGTCACGTAACCAAACCTGATCTTCGATTTTTCTTTCCCAACTTACGTCTAAACGAAATGAGGTATCGCTCTGAAAGTTTGGGAAATGAAAGAGAAGATAATAAAGTCCATGTCTCTGCTTTTTCCGGTGGAAATTTTCAGAAAAAAATTTTTTTGGAGAAAATACCAGTGGAAGTTTTCTTTCCCAACTTACGTCCATACGGAATGAGATATCGTGTTAAAAATTTGGCACAATACATACAGGGTTTGTCCAGAAAGTAATAGGACTGATGTTCTTCCGCCGCGACTGTACTTCGGAGCGTGCGCGCACCGACTGGATTTGGTAGAGGGCGTTCCTAGCTAACGAACGAGCGGCTGGTCAGTTGCAGTGATCCCAGATCTGAAACGAGACGTGGTCCAATACTATGACACGTCTATGTCCGTGTGAATTGGGTAGGAGACGATATAAATGCCTGGGCTGCGCGCGCAACCCATTCTCCTCTTCTGAATTTGAAAACTCGAAAGTGTACGATTGCCGGTCGGAACACTTCGGCGGTTCTATTTATATCTCTATCTGCTTTGAAATAAAATGAAGAGATTGGGATTTTAATATTTCCAGATTTCGA
>NC_046657.1:82368072-82370652 GCF_010883055.1 Belonocnema kinseyi
AAAAGTCCTCTTTTCTATCAAAAATTCAACTACTTTGTTAAAATTTTTATTTCTTTTATTTGAAGGTTCATTTCTTTCGTTGAAAATACATTTTTGAAACTGTCTGGAAAATTTATACTTTTTGATTAAAAATTACATTTTTCGGATGAATTATCAACTGTAAATATTTTTTGGTTGCAAAGCCGTTTTGTTGTAAATGTAACTATATTGTCAAAAATTAAAATCATAATTTTTTGGGTGGAAAATTTGATTATTCACTTAAAGTTGAACTACTTAGTAAAAAAATTAATGTTTTCTTATTAAGGATTCATAATTATAGTTGAAAATTCAACTATTTTCCTTTAAATTAGGTTAAAAATTCAGCTTTTTTGTAGATAATACTCTTTTTAACTTTAAAATTTTTAAATTTATTAAAATTAAATTGACCTTTTTTAGTAGAAATTTAATCTTTTTGGTTGAAAATGTATCATTTTTGGTCAAAAATGCAATTGATTGGTTAAAATAGGAACTGTACATCATCTTGAGTTTAAAATTTGATTATTTCACTAAGAGTTGAAATACTTTGTAAAAAAAATACGTTTTTTTAAACAAGGTTTTATAATTATATTTGAAAATTTAACGACTTGGTTAAAAGTTTAACTCTTTGATTGAAAACTCATATTTTTCGTTAAAAAATTCAACTTTTTGTAGATAATTCGTCTTTTTGATTTATTCATGTATGTAAGTAATTCATGTATTTTGTTCAAAACTTGTCTTTTTTGTAGATCATTAATTTTCTTGGTCAAAAATTCACCTTTTCCATTGAAAATTTAACAATTTTGTTGAAAATTCGTTTTGTTTCCTTGTTCAATTCAATTTTTTATCACAGCTTTTAAAAACTATAAAAATTTCCACAGAATGGTTCAAAATAGGAAGCTTTGAATTGTTAAAATTGTAATGAAGTAAATTTGAACTTTGAACGCTGCAATTTTAATTGAAAAAAAGATTCAAAATTAATTTGAAACTTGAAATTATTTCAAATAATTTGAAAGACGATGTAGATTTGTGCAGATTTTAAAAAAAGTTAAGCTTTTTGAGAATTGTAAAATATTTGAAAAGAATAACAAAAATGGTTGTGATTGCTAAGAAAATTGAAGATAATTTTTTATTTGGAAAAATTAATTTTAAGTGAGCATTTGAAAAGATTTTAAAAATTAAAAATAAAAAAGAATCAGAACGATTTTAAGGCAATTTTTTTATTTTGCATTTTTTTTAATGTTAGCAAAAAAATCAAATTAACAAAATATATCAATTTTCAACCCAAAAGTTTACTTTTTAACAAAATAAATTAATTTTGTATCAAATAATTGGTGTTTTAACTAGTACAATGTACAGGATAAAGTTTCAACCCAAAATGGAATAGTTCAATTTCCACATAAAAGCGATTAATTTTTAATCAATCCTAGAATATTTACATTTTCAGAAAAAGAAAAATAATTTTTAACAGAAAAAATGAATTTTCAACAAAGTTGTTAAACTGTAAATCAGTAAGATGAATTTTTGACCAAGAAAATTAATGATCTACAAAAAAGACAAATTTTAAACAAAATACATGAATTTTCAACGAAATTATTTAATTTTAAAGTCAAAAAGACGAATTATCTACAAAAAGTTGAATTTTTTAAGCGAAGAATATGAGTTTTCAATCAAAGAGTTAAACTTTCAACCAAATATTTAAATTTTCAATCATAATTATAAAAATTTGTTAAAAAAAAGCGTATTTTTTTGCAAAGTATTTCAACTCTTAGTGAAATAATCGACTTTTAAGCCCAAGAAGATGTACAGTTTATATTTCAACCAAACAATTGCATTTTTGACCAAAAATGATACATTTTCAACTAAAAAGATGAAATTTCTACCAAACAAGGTCAATCCAACAAAATATATGAACTTTCAACAAAATTATTTAATTTTATAGTCAAAAAGAGTATCATCTACAAAAAAGCTGAATTTTTAACCCAAAAATATGATTTTTCAACCAAAATTTTAATTGGCGACCAAGTAGTTTAACTTTCACTTACAGTTGAAGTACTTAGTAAAAAAATTAATTTTTTCTTATTGAGGATTCATAATTATTGTTGAAAATTCAACTATTTGCTTTCAAATTAAATCTTTTGTTAAAAATTTTACTTTTCTGTTCAAATTGCATCTTTGGGCGTTAAAAGTCAACAATTTGATAGAAAGTTAAACTATTTGGTCGACAATTAAAATTTTGGTTGAAAAATCATATTTTTGGGTTAAAAATTCAGCTTTTTTGTAGATGATACTCTTTTTGACTTTAACATTAAATAATTTTATTGAAAGTTTATATATTTTGTTGGATTGACCTTGTTTGGTAGAAATTTAATCTTTTTTGTTGAAAATTTATCATTTTTGGTAAAAAATGCAATTGTTTGGTTGAAATATGAACTGAATTTTTTACTAATTTTTTTACTACAATATAGTTGCATTTACAACAAAACGACTTTGCAACCAAAAAATATTTACAGTTGATAATTCAACCGAAAAATGTAATTTTTATTAAAAAAGTATAAATTTTCC
>NC_046657.1:82370752-82373098 GCF_010883055.1 Belonocnema kinseyi
TATACTTGAAGTAACATAACCTCAAAATACACGCATTAAAGAGGCGCGCGAAGTATTTAAATCATGAGAATCGCCAACCCAGCATCGAAATCTGGAAATATTGAAATCCCAATCTCTTCATTTTATTTCAAAGCAGATAGAGATATAAATAGAACCGCCGAAGTGTTCCGACCTGCAATCGTGCACCTTCGAGTTTTCAAATTCAGAAGAGGAGAAATGGGTTGCGCGCGCAACCCAGGCATTTATATCGTCTCCTACCCAATTCACACGGACATAGACGTGTCATAGTATTGGACCACGTCTCGTTTCAGATCTGGAATCACTGGTCAGTTGTCTCCGAGCACCTGGAGAGTCAGGACAGGCATTTTCACGCGACGTGTTTCTGTGAGTGGTGCAAGCCGAAAATGCAGCGTTCGTTAGAGCAGAGGTACGCGATTAAATTCTGTGTGAAACTCGGTAAATCTGCGACAGAGACGTTTGATATGATCAAACAGGCTTACCCAGATGTTGCTTTAGCAAAAAGTGTTGTGTTTCGGTGGCACCAGGCCTTTTTGGAGGGCCGGGAAGAGGTCGCCGATGAAGACCGTGCTGGGAGACCTTCGACTTCGACAAACACCGACAATGCGACTTGTATGCGCAAAGTTTTGAACTCAGACCATCGACTGAGTATTCGCTAATTGCCCAGATGTTAAATTTATCAAAATCTGTGGTTCAATTGGGTCAATCGGGTCTGTCAAGACATCGCAGCCGACTGGAAGTTGCAGCACGAAACGCCCCGGCTTACACCGCCTTTCTTGTGAACAGCTACCTGACAAAGGCCGGCATCCCAACGCTTCAGCAGCCGCCCTACAGCCCAGATGTGCCCCCCCCCCCAAACTTTTTTTTGTTTCCTCGCCTGAAAAGGCCGATGAAAGGCAAGCATTTTGAGACGACAGAGGGGATCCAAGCAGCACGCACCGCGGCTCTCAAAGCTATTCCGGAGAATGGCTTCCGTGACGCCTTCAATGCTTGGAAATCGCGCTGGCAGTGCTGCATCGACGCAGAAGGAGCAATGTTGTTAATGGGCTAATTATGAGATTTATAATTATCAAAGTGGGACAAAACAACAAAAATCGCTCACGAACATTATGCACCAATAATGAAAAAACTAATGTTTGCACTTAAAATGCAAATAAACATATTTGGTCTGACGTACGTATCAGTCTGGTGTCAGCTGTGTCAAAGCAGCACTAGCGCAGCGAGTAGACAACTTCGAACTTCTAGGGGTCTGTGGGTAAAACAGATTGCATTTGTCGGACCCTAGTTTTTCTAGTTTAACGTCTTTTAGCGGTATGCTTGCAGGCGTTAAATAGGAAAATCTGAGAAGGAGTCGGGTTTACGCGTCCTACTTTCTATAAGGATTTGTAACTGTAAATGTGACTCCTAGGTCCACCAATAACGACGGTGCTTTGAGTGACCGCGAGTATGCGACGGGACGGGCAGGTAAAACTCTCGATCTATCACCGATCTCTTATCTGGAGAAAGAAACTTATTGATCTGCCTGGATTACTTGCCGTTAATTTCCTTTATTGATGTCTTGTCGGAGGAGTGAGTGGGACATTTTGTTTGGTCAGAAATTTTTGACTGGAGGAAGACAGTGGTGTGATACGGAAGAAAGTTATATAATCGGCTCGCCTTATGCCACTTTTCTGCAACTGCTTGGATTTTTGTATCATGGTCTCACGGTAAGCGTGGGAGAGGAAATTAGTCTGCAGAATTATGAAATTCCATCGACAATAATTGTTCATTCATGTACAGATATTAATTCTTAATAATTTATGATTTAAAACCAAAATTATTAGGAATTATACTGTAGGTTTTGCTTTTCAACTTAAATTAGAAGGTATATATTACGCTTGACCTTTAGGTGGATACGGCGACCCTTCATGATATTGGGAATTTTTTAAATGGTGGAAATCGATTGATTACTTCTCTTTTTATTGAGCGTTTTAGTTTTCCCATAGCTAGGGATGTTGGCGGTGAGGGTGGTTGAGTATGACCGGGAGGAATCAGGTAAACGAAGGAGGAAAGATGACGGAGTACGCGAGGCAACATCGAGGTAGGACAGCATACATTCGGGCGGTCCGGTGCTTGGATAGGCGCGGCCACTCAAAGCATACATGTCAGTGATCCCAGATCTGAAACGAGCTGCGGTCCAATACTATGACAGGGCTATGTCCGTGTAAATATAGTAGGAGACGCCGTTAATGACTGAGTTGCGCGCGCAATCCATTTCTCCTCTTCTGAATTTGAAAACTCGAAGATGCACGATTGCCGGTCGGAGCACTTCGTCGATTCTATTTATAT
>NC_046657.1:82373198-82384856 GCF_010883055.1 Belonocnema kinseyi
GAAAGACGACCTTTTAACAAAACACATGATTTCTTAACCAAAAATGGTATTGATTGATTGTCAGTTTCAAAAATGTATTTTCAACGAAAGAGATGAACCTTTGAATAAAAAAAATAGACTATTATAATATAACATAATTATAATATTATGATTATTAATATACGTATATATTTATATATATAATAGTATTAATATTTATATAATTTATATTTTATACATGAAATAACATAACCTCAAAATATACGCATATCAAGAGGCGCGCGATCTATTCAAATCATGAGAATCGTCAGCATCGAAATCTGGAAATATTAAAATCCCAATCTCCTGAATTTATTTCAAAGCAGTTAGCTGTTAGCAGATAGATATATAAATAGAATCGACCATAGCCCTGTCATAGTATTGGACCGCATCTCGTTTCAGATCTGGGATCACTGATACATGTATGTGTGAGGACGGTTGGCGTGGATGCTATGGTGCTTGCCTGCTACATACTATTATATATGTATATTAATATAATTATATTTACATAATTTCATGAACGGACCTTTTAAACATTTAATTATTATTTTTTTAGTTCTTCATGTCTTTTTCCGTATTATTAACATCATTTCAATTATATATATATATATATATATATATATAGATTAAGCACTGTCTAAGTGATTATTATTTATGATCTAAAAGACATTTCTTTATTCCACCTGCATGTATCCCAGAGTATTTTGTAGAGCATAGATAAAGTCGCAATTCAGCGAATTCTTTAGCCAGTGCTGATTACTGACCCTCACCTGCATGTGTCATCATTATTTTTATTTGACTGAGAATACTTTCTTCTTTATTCTTTTCACATAAGATTGTAGAGTCAAAATTTGACCCATGCAGGGGAAGGGATGTAACATACTAATATTTTTTTCATTTATTCAATTTTTCTAAGTATTATGAAATTACAAAAATTTGGAGAATATTCCAAATTTTAAAAATGAAAGAATTTTGGAAACTTTATTTTAATTTTAATATGAAGTTAGGAAGTTTATGGTCAATTCCATATTTACCCAAAAAAATTTGAAATTTTTCAGTCATTTTTGTTACTTTCAAACATTTTTTTAAACATACTGGCGGATTTTATAAAGGCAAGAGAGGATTTAAAAAAATAAATATCTTCTGAAAAATAAGGCACGAAAGTCAGATTCGTAGAACTTCGCAGAAATTTTTTTCGTAAATCGGTAAAATACGTATTGTCTAATTTCCTCGAAAAACAGCATAAATATTACATTCCTAAAAGATTCTGCGACATCAAGTATAGAATCTGAATGATTTGAAATGAATTGAGTCCCTGTAATATTTTCTAAATCACAATAATTTTTTTTTGTACAGAATTAAACGCTTCGCCGGAACCTGCCGGAGCAGGTTCTGCCCAGCACGATCATTCTTTGTCATCGATTCATAACCCACCTCAAGAAAGTTTTCCAGCACAGTTTATGAGGTATTGGTCTTGGAAAATTAAGGTACTCCTAAAATGGGAAAACAATAAGATAGTAGCCAGGACTTGTAAACTTGAAGGTTCATCTGAAAGTGTTCCAAACATAGAATATCGCAGACACAACAACTATTTTATCCGTGCTCATGTTGAAATATACTACGAATTCCCCGTAAAATGCCTGGTATATATAAAACAAAACGAACTTGGCGAACCAGTGGTTTTTGCAGCTAGTCCAACACATAAGCGGAAAGACGGTGAATACAATCTAGGTAAGTAGAATAGCACAAGATTTGGTATACCTAGATACCCTCTAGGTAGAGTTGAAACACTGACCCACACAGGCTCACATAGATTTGTCACTGCGCATCGGCTTGAGCCAGCGGTCAACCACCTTTACCTTTTTAGGTCCGAAATGAGCCCAGCGGGTGAGAGCATGTTCTACGGTGACCAGGTGACCAAATCAGTCCTCGGGTATGAAATTTTTGTTTGGTGTTCACTATTTTCAAAGGCAATGACAGTAGCGGACTGGCATGGGGGCGCAGACGGGGTTTCCCGGCTGCGCCCCCTTAGCGAGCGCCCCAAAAAGATAATATTGTTTAAACAAATAAATATATTTTAAATTGAAATAAAAAGGGTGAAAATAATATCCAATAATATCCACAATTTACACGTGTACTCCTATAAGTAATACCACTAAAGTATGAAAGTGTCCTTCCATTTCTGTTCACCCATATTATCGCTAAGAAGATCCCTAACTCACGTTTTGGATCCTATTTCAGAAAATATTTTTAAAATGAATAATAAATTATTCATTTTGAAACAGTAACAGTAAATGCATTTTTTTATGGGCTCCCGCTGATATATTGATTTTTTACGTATATTCTCTTTCGATGGCGCCTATACGTACCTTGAGAGAGTGTCCAGGTCAACTTACCAGTTTATGTAAAATATTGATTTATTTTATTGTATTTTAAGTATTTATGTAAAAAGCTGTGACTGCATTTTATCTCCAAAATATAAAAGGGGACAACTCATTTAATTTCTTACAAAATTTAGACTAATTATCGGCTGTTTTTAATTATTTTAGTAATTGTAAAGTTTGAACTCAATGTTAATATTAAATGGCTACTTATTAGTCAAAATTTCTCTAAAACAAGTACGTTTTAAACGTTACATTTTAAGAGTTCGCCAATATTCACTGCATTGAAATGTTTATCTGTATATATATCTAAGTAGATTATGATATGATGATTTGTGAACATGAAGAACTAGGATGAAATTAGAATTTACGTGGGCAGAGAGAGGTTATGTGTTAAAATCGCGGCATGTAATCTATTTTATTCTTGAAAAATAATAACAAACGTGAAAATAAATTAAGAGTTTGATGAACTCTTGCACGAAAAACGATTGGCCCACTGCGCGGGCACATTCTTCTCGCTTGTAACTTTCAGCGCGTCTAGGGTGCGCGACTTTTGGTTCTTGCGCTTCGCGCTCAATAACGTATTTACTTCACGCTGTATGCTTAGTCCATGTATTTCTCCTACATTTGTGCACAGGTCTTTTAAAATTAAAGGTGAAAGCTTCCAAGAAACTGTAATTTGATGATTTCGAATTATCTTTTGTGCGGGCACATTCTTATCGCTTTTAAGTTCCAGCGTGTCTAGGGTGCGAGACATTTGGTTTTTGCGCTTCGCGCTCGATAATGTATTTACTTCACGCTGCATGCTTGGTCTTTGTACTTCCCCAAATTTGTGCAGAAACTTTTAAAATTAAAGATCAAAGCATCGACAAAACTACAATTTGGTGAATGCGAACTATCTTTTGTTAAAGCTTCTTCGGCTTTAACAAACACATTCTCACCACGTCTCTCGTGCTTCGCCCTCGATTTTTTCCAAAATGCGAACTTTTCTACATTACATTCAACACTATTACATCAAATATATATTACATTTATTTTTGTACCTCGGCCCGGAATTCATGCTAATTTAGTTATTAAAAAATAAAATACAAATTTAATTTATAATAAATAATTTAATATTTTCGTTAAAATAAAAACAACGCGTTGCATAAAAAAAATGTAATAACGAATGTGGAGCTCTTTTCTGGGTGACTTGTAACTTGCATAGTGAGACTACGAAACAGAATGTTTTATTTTTCATTATTTTTTTGTTTGATCAAAATTTTCATTTTCGATTTTAAAACAAAATGCAACAACTTGTTATGACAGTCTTAGGTGTGGAACGGGGGGAGGGTAAAGTTTTACACACGTCACGTTCACGTTACACTTCTTAGTAACAGTTTTTCCCGGTCGCCCCCCCTCCCCCCCTGGGTACTCAGTCCGCTACTGCGTTACTTGTAACTGTAACTAGTTAAAGTTTCTAGATAAGGAAACTTCAAGTTACCTAAAAAGTTACTTTTTTCTCTTCCTTAATTTTTAATATAAAAATTAATATAATTAATACAAGATGATTAAAATTATTTACTATTATTATATTGTTACAATGAAAATATTAATAATTCATCAAAATATTATTTTAAAAAACAGGGATTGGTTTAGTAAATAAAAAACTAGCCAGATATTTCGTCAAGTGAACAGTAATATATAACTTAGTTGAGTAGTTGAGTCATTGCCGTACAGACTTTGGATTGGCCCAAGAATACGGGAACCCGAACGTTCTAAATCCGCGCGACTTTCAAATCCGAATGTTTAATCTCTTCCCTTTTTATTAGAAAAAAAATGTAAATTGCCCATACAAAAAAGATATACAAAGTACACCAAGTAACTGTAAAGTAACTAAAATTAAGTTACAAGTTACTGCAAAAATCGTAACTAAGTTACGTTACGAGCTACTTTAAAAAAAATGACTAAGTTAACCTAAAAGTTACAAATAAGGTAACTTTTTAGTAAGTTAGTTACTCTTAATAAGTTACTACCCAACACTGGCGTGAACATAGTGAGCACCAAAAAAAAATGAAAATAATTTTACACATTTTCTGTATAACATATAATACATATATTTTTTTTTCAAAATTATTACTCACACTAAATATGCATAAGCAATTTATTGTCTCATTTCCTATATTCTAAACGTTGAGAGCAATATTTTTGTATAAATGGATGTTGGATATATGGATATATTTTACCTTTGGTCATGTGGAACACCACACAAATTTCATAACCGAGAACTGGTTTAGTCACTTTGTCACCGTAGAACATTTCCGTAAAAAAATTAATTTACAATCAAACAAAAACGAGTTTTTAACAAAATATTTTTACTAAGAAGGTTAATTTTCTACTAAAAAAAAACAAACTAATTGTAACAAAATGCATGAATGTTTAGCTAAAAAAGATAAGTTTTGAACTAAAAATTGAACAGTTAAATTTCGAACTGAAAAACAAAATTAATTTTCAAACCAAAAAACGAATGTTTAACAAAATAGTAAAGTTTTCAACAAAAGATGAATTATATACAAAAAAAATGAATTTTTTACCAAGAAGATCAATTTTTTCATTTAAAAAGCGAATTTTCATAAAAATACCTGCATTTTCAAATAAAAAAATTTTAAGCACAAAATGGAATAGTTTTATTTTTTCCATATATTTATATTTTCATAGATTTCATGCAGTTTTTATATGCTTATCAGGGCTCACAGTGGGCCAGTAGACCCGATTTCGTGGCCAAAAGTCGATTCTTGAATTCGGAAAAATGAAATGGACTACTAAACTGAGGAAGAATTGAAGTATTTTTGACGACAATTATACGTTGATTGATGAATTTTTGTTCCGATGATATAGGCACAAAGTAGACAATCTTGATAAAATTAGTAATGCTACTGACGTTCGTGGAATACGTTTTTTTATTCCAAGAAATCGATTCCAAACCACCTACTTACATTTATTTTATTAATCAAAATGTGAACTTTCTCTGAAGTCAATTGAATCTGGAATTGTCAATTGCTATTTAATACAATCATATTATTAGTGAATGTAGAAGAAGATTATACAGCAGAGCACCTGCTTCCGATTGTTCATAACACGACATAACACAACATATTGAGTTTTAAAATCTATGAATGTCTTCCTTAGGATGTGCACTTGAGCATAGGTGTGCTACTTTTTGCTACTTTTCATTTGTTTCGCTGCTTATGGTATATATACATGGCCGCGCACGATCATGCCATGGCGTCTAGAGCGCTGCGCTGCTGCTGACTTACCTTCATTTGTTTTCGTAGCCGCATCATCGAGGACGTGCGAACTCACTTGTTTCGGCAATCCGCTTTCCGTCCACATTCCGTGCGTAGATATTAATGAACATAATTGATGTATAAAATATATACATGTTCAATATATAAGCTTTCTGAATAAGTTAACAAATTATTCTTTTCTCTCCTCCCTGTTTGTCACTGTCGTTCTCATATTGTGTTCCATATTTCAACATTTTGTCATATAAAATGACGAAATTCACTAAAAGGGAAGTTCTTGGAGAACTCCTCAAAACTGATAATGTAGAAACAACTGTTTTCTACATTTTATTAAAAATGGAATTGAATGTCAATAACATTGAAAGTGCAGATGTTGAGAGATTAAAAGCCTCTTTGAGAGCTCTCAAAAGTAGACGCTCTGAAAAATACAAAGCTGCGAGGTGGATCATCGATAAGTTTGAGACGAAAAATGCTGAATGGTTCAATTTCGAATTTCCAGTTTTATTGACCATGAAAACTGAGAGAGAACATCTAAGATCTTCTCATCTTGGTCGTCCAAGCCTAGAATTTCATAAAAAATCTGATCGCTCAAAGCGGCGGGAATCTGCAAAAATCAGTACTGAACAGAAGCACGATCCGGAGAAACTATTAATGGCTTCATGCTATGCAGCAAATCAAACTGATGAGAAAGATTTGTATACTGTTCTCAAGAAGGTTTCAGGAAACTTGGAGCAACCAAGAAAAGTTAGAAAATTGTTGGAGGCAGCGGAAATTCCAATTTAAAAAAAGACTGCTGAAGAAGCTCTTACTTTCCTTCTCGAAAATTCCCTAACTAAATCTTTGTACACAAATATACGGTTGGAAAGCAAAAACTGTGGTGCTGATATTTGGCCGTCGTACAATTGTGTTAGAGAAGTTAAGATGCAATGTAGACCACCCGAAGAAAACATTTCGATTTCGGAGAAAAAAGCAGAGGTAACTCTGCAGGCCTTGTTAAATCACACTTCCAGTAGGATTGGGGAATCGCAAAGGGAAGTCATAATCCAGCATATGCATAATTTGGGTAGTACGGAAATGGATCTTTCGTTGATGTGTTCGTTGGGTATGGATGGTAGTGCTGGCCACTCACCTTACAAGCAATCTTTTAAATCAGCAGAAGACAATGAGTCTCAGTGATGAAAGCTTTTTTGTAACTCCTCTCATTCCTTTAAGATTGTACAATGCGGACAATGTTATTCTTTGGAATAACAGAGCGTCTTAATCGCCAAGATCTTGTCGCCCTATTCAGATACTTGCAAGCTAAAGATACCGAGGCAATTGTTTTGAATCAAAAAAAGAACATTGAGAATCAAATTGACAAACTAGAAACTCATAAAGTTGCATTAGATGATAAACGGAGTATTCGAATCCATTTTTCTTTGTTCTTAACATTGATAGACGGCAAAGTACGGAACATAATAACAGGGACAAAATCCATGCAAACTTGCCCCATCTGTCATTCAACTCCTAAGTTCTTCAATACGAACGATGGGAACACAGCTCGACGAGCTTTTGGAAATACAGATGAATTTGCAGAACATCTTGGACTTGAATGTGAGTTACTTCGTAATTTCAAAACAATTTTAACCGCTATGTCACAACAGCTCCCGATAAATCCACTTGAGTTTGGAAAACTTTGTGATTCTACTGCCCGAATATACGTAACTCACTACAACTGGTACCCTATGCCTTTAACGTTACATAAGATACTCATTCACGGAGCCGCAATCATAAGCACAAGCGTGTTACCGGTAGGAATGCTTGGCGAAGAAGCTTCTGAAGCTCGCAACAAAGACTATAAGAATTACAGACAATTTGACAGCAGAAAACACGACCGCCAAGCTAAAATGTATGATGTGTTTTATAGAGTAATGGATTCTACCGATCCACTCGACAATTTGTAAGCGAAAACCATTTGAAAGTGTGAGAGGCAAGGGGACTCACTCAAATCAAGCACCCCGAGTAGTGAGAGGCAAGGGGACTCACTTAACTCAAGTACCCCGAATAGTGAGGGGCAATGGTCTCAATAGAATCAAGTACGTTTAGTTTTTCGAAATTTCGACTCCAGATTCGGAGTCAGAGCCTCCAAAAACCCTTAGATACCACTTTTTAAGTAAACCCAATAATTTTTTTGGAATTATCATCCGCCATATTGGATCAGCCATTTTATTTTCCGAAATTCTGACACTAGATTCGCAATCAGCTCCATCAAAGATCCCTAGATACCACTTTCCAAGTATATCCAATAATTTTTCGTGTTGAATGTCCGCCATATTGAATCCGCCATTTTTAAAATTCTGACTTCGGATTTGCATTCAGCGCCCTCTAGAACCCCTGGATACCACTTTTTGAGTGGATCCAATGATTTTTTGAAATTAGGCTCCGTTATAGTGGATCCGCCATTTTGTTTTTTGGAATTCCGACATCAGATTCGGAATCAGCACCTTCAAAAACCATATATTAGTGTCCTTGCAATTCATTGTTGTACATTTCTATGTTTTCCGACTTTTTGCCACGAAACCGGGTCTCCTGGCCCACTGTGGGGCTAAGTGAAAATGGTCAAATTAGTCTGGTCGTTTGAGCTGAGCGAAAAATATTTGTAGGTTGGCATCCGAAAAAGAGTGAAAAAAAATCAATTTTAAAATCGTTTGATATGTTCTGTTTCCTTCTATGACTTGAAAATTAAAATTTTTGAAAATTCCAAAAAATGTCCCTATTGCTTCGAAAATTATGGCAATTTTTTTTTTATGTACAGTTTTTGCTAGTGAATAATAATGATAATAAAAACTATAAATTGAAAAATTGCTTAATAACCTGAAACGTCTTCAGCTTTAATTTGTTGAGGTTCAGATTTATAAATAAAAAAGTCTTTTATGTATGTTAATCATTTTAATATATATACGCGTCGTTCTGCTTGAGTGACAGACTACAAGACAGGGAGATCGAAGGAGCGATCGATAGATAGCACTCTAGAGCGCACATGTGCACTTACAGGCTAGACGTACTCAGACAGGTTACACCGAGCGGTGCTGCCCTCATCAATATTTCAACATTCCCTCCCCAGGTCAACCTCTCCTCTTAAATATTTTTCGTTCGTTCGAGTACGTTTGAGTATAGTTGCCCCCGAATGAGCTAAAAATGTGTCACACATATCGGTTTTAGTATTTTTATTATACTTTATGCATATCATTTCGCTTTTTTTGCCAATTAATAATAAAGCAATCTTCTCACCTTCGTTCAAATTCTTCTGATCGTTGACCTTCGTTAACGATTTTGCCGCTGGAAAAGAGGTCGTGCCAGTTCGTTGTTGATTTCACTGATTGCCGCCTTTTTTATTCTTTTGGGTCCCCTTGTTGAAATTTCTATTGCCATTGGACTCTTCGCTGTAATTTCTGCTAAATGGCCCTCGCCCTCTATTTCTGATATTTTAAATGTGTGGTTTTAAAGATTCTTTGTTATTCGCGTGAAGTCTTTGCTCGATCCTTCTATTGTCACTTCCACGACGTTCTCCCCCGCATACTCGACCTGGTTTATTAAAAATTATTTGCCAGCAATCCGCAGCTTCATGAGTGCCGAATGCGTTGCACTCGTAACATTTTTTTAACCCTTGACCCTTTTTTAAGCAATTAGTTTAAAAGTTACCGTAGTCTTCACATTCGTAACACCGTTTGTTTGCATATCGTTTCGAACGTATTGCCGAGAAGGCTGATATGGTCTTTCTCCCGATCGTTCCGTTCGCGCGATTTTCTTCAGCTTGGACTGTAAAGGACTTATGTCCGTTGTAATCCACTCCTTTCCCTGTTTGAATTTTTTATCATGAAATCAAGAGTTTAGACCTCTGGAAAAACGGACACTATTGCATCAAAGAAAGCGTCCCGTTTATGCTCTTCAGAAAATGGAGTTGAATCTAGGATATTTTCGTAACTTCTAATTAGTTCTTCGGAACGATCCCAAAATTTCATCGGGGATTATTTTTCTTTGTATTCCATAGAATACAGTTGTCATCTTATGCTCATACTCGTTAAGTTTGTCTCGCATAGTTTGAATTCTTTTAATACTTTAGGTATTTGTTTAGAATCTTGAATTATAAGAAATTTAGAGTGGTATATTTGATCGATCTGATTTATTAAAATATCTCTCACGCTGTTTAAATGGTTTTCTTGAATTTTTTCATTTATCCCTATTGGAGGATCTATTTTCTCATCTATTATATAGAGCAAATCGTTCAAACACAACTCCGACTTAAAAAAATTCGTAAAAATGTTCGAATTTGACCTAAGGACCTAGCTTGTAATCCCCTTTTGTACTATTGTTTTTATTGGATAATTCGATTTGAATAGCTTCTTTTATTCCGCTAGTTATATTATTTGAATTGCTAGATTGCCCGTCTTGAACGTTTTCGGAATCCGAATTCCTTTTAGAAGTTTGAAAAATTCTAGTTTGCCTAATTCTTCGCGGATTATATTTTTTATCATGTCTCCCGGATCTACTGTATCTTGGACCTCAAGTATTAAGGGGTTTTCCGCAAAGTTTTTATCAAAATTTTGGAATCCACGTAACGTAGAGTTTTCCGCAGGGACGTTAGCGAAAATTTAAAATGCTAGCATTGAAGTGTTTCGCGCAGGGACTTTAACAACCGAACTTATTACTAACTTCATTTTGTTAACAATTTTACTTGCCTTCTCGCCAGCAATAGTTTCTGCCTGTCTCTCTTTCAATAACTTTGTCATTGAGGCTCAAGTTTCTAGCTGCATCTGACTTGTTTTATTGAGCATTTCTTGTAATACTATGTATTTTGCTGCGCTTGAAGGCTGCGCGTCGAAATTACTCCCTGATGACAATTCGGAGAACATTCTGCTGGGATCATACTTTTCTGAAAAATTTAGACACAAAATTAGCAAGTTGGTTTATCGTGTCGTCACTTCGACTATTCTCGTCGTTATCATTATTTCTTTATCATTATTAACATGTTCGTTATTTTCTTGTTAAACCTACCTTCATTAATTGTTTATAATACATACTTGAAAATCGTTATTTTGTATTTTAAAATGCCGCAACTCTTCGTTCATAAAATTAAGTAATATTTTAAATTCCGTTCAATAATATTTTTATTCTCTTTCATTTACGTTATTTTTTAAATTTCGTTGCTCTTCGTTAATTAGGTTTATAAAATCCGAGTAAGTGCGTCTGAGTCTTAATGCTGCACAGGAAGCACTGAAATTCGAGACTAATCACACTTTTATGCATGCTACTATCCCGCATTTTAGAGATGATTCTAGTGATGTAGATCTTTTATCCAGTTATCACGACTCGAAAACTTCGTTTATTTATTTTTAACTAACGGGAAATGGTTCTTTTACACCGGTTATTAAGTAAAAGGTTTCCAAGAATTAAAAACCTTAAAAAATTATATATGGGGCATTATTCCTCAACTGCCCCAACTCAAAAAGTCATGTTTTTCGATTGTCTCTAAATTCTGGGCATATGTTCGCCTACCCAACAGTAGTTAATCCACAAACTTATAGACCAGGATTACCAACCCTCCCCAAGTGAGGGGGGGGGCAAATTTTCAACCCCAATGCCTGCAGTGGTAGTTTCAAACGTTTATTATATTATAATATAATACAACGGATTACAACGGACATAAGTCCTTTACAGTCCAAGCTGAAGAAAATCGCGCGAACGGAACGATGGGGAAAAAGACCATATCAGCCTTCTCGGCAATACGTTCGAAACGATATGCAAACAAACGGTGTTACGAATGTGAAGACTACGGTAACTTTTAAACTAATTGCTTAAAAAAGGGTCAAGGGTTAAAAAAAATGTTACGAGTGCAACGCATTCGGCACTCATGAAGCTGCGGATTGCTGGCAAATAAACGTTTGATATGTTTGAATATTATAATTTTTAATAATATTATAATAAACTATTTTAAT
>NC_046657.1:82384956-82385972 GCF_010883055.1 Belonocnema kinseyi
GGGGCAGAGAAAACTTGAAGGAAACTGTCGTATTTTTCAGTAGCAAAGAAGAGCATGCAGCGATGACAATAAAATTAGCAGATCGATTTCGTAAGGCTGTGAGGATACCAGGTACACTCAAATATCATTCATTCGCTCCGAACGCAAAGGGACAGCTGGATCTGAAACAATTTTCCTATGAGGAGAAAAGTGAGGTTTTCCCGAAGCTTATACGTAAGCGAAAGCAGAATAGTACTCCAAGAAAGTGGAAAGCTGGTATGAAGAATAGGCGAACAGCATAAAGAGGTTGTGTAGTGAGAGGCAAGGGGACTCACAAAAATCAAGCACCCCATAAAGTGAGAGGCGAGGGGACTCACTAAAATCAAGCACCCCAGAAAGTGAGAGGCGAGGGGACTCACTGAAATTAAGCACCCCGAATCATCTTGCAGATAAAAGGAGTCTAAAATCGCACTGTCACCTCCACGTGGTAGACTCTGGAAACTATAACTTGATAGAATGTAGGCTGACGACAGGTGTTAATTACTAATCCGTTAGTACTTCATTTTCTCAAAAACTTTATACGTGAGAAGTTGGTTGAATCATGTATTTGTTTTAAAAAATTGCAAGAGCAATAACCAATTATTGTCGGATAATAAATTATAATAGTGAGGAATCATTTATCTTCAGAAAAATACTGTTCATTTTCAAGAAAGTGCTTTTCACTTAATATTTGTTCATAATAACTTAAAAAATTTTTAACTTCTTCAATCTTACTGGTTAACATTACTGAGTAGTTTTTTCCGATGACTTCATGCAATTTTGGATCAATGTGAGTAATACAAATAATGGCATACTTGAAAACTGTTCCGCGGTATGCTGCCACATAACGCCCGAGTGCGAGCGCGAGGACTCCCTCTACAACCGGCTCTGTAACACAATGAATTTTAATTTGTCCATTTTCTTATTAGACATTTTTCATAGTAAAAAAGTCAAGCTTTCTTTTGAGACTATTTAAAAAAAATCGTAGATGCCTAAAT
>NC_046657.1:82386072-82387552 GCF_010883055.1 Belonocnema kinseyi
CGTGTCATGGTGTAAGTTGTCTGAAATAATAGCTATGCTCACATGCTTCAATTCGTTCTTCTCTTTATAGTAGATAACTACTGTAAAAATGGACGCCTGATCGTTATTCCAATGAGAAGATTGGATCGCATTTTGAAACACGTAAGCATAGTTTTCTGAAAAATCGAACATACTCAAGAAATGTTCAACTAACAATGTGGCTTTGAGGTTCTTCAGGAATGATGCCTGCTGCTTTGCATAAAATTCATGAGACTTTTAATTCAATAGTTTTTTGCAGAGTCCTTCAAGAAAGATGTCGGTTTCTGCTACCCCGGTCATTAGATTTCTTCTGTCCGTTTGTTGCCAAACTTGATATCTTAATTCGTTGACGCAGTTCTCATCTAAAATTGCAGTCAAATGTTCTTTCAGGACTTGAATGCCAGGACAATTTTCACATTCACTAAAATGACAAGCATGCAATTTTGGATCAATGTGAGTAATACAAAAAAATGGCATAGTTGAAAACTGTTCCGCGGTATGCTGCCGCATAACGCCCGAGTGCGAGCGCGAGGACTCCCTCTACAACCGGCTCTGTAACTCAATGAATTTCAATTTGTCCATTTTCTTATTAGACATTTTTCATAGTAAAAAAGTCAAGCTTTCTTTTGAGAATATTTTTAAAAAATCGTAGATTCCTAAATTGCGAAAAAAGTTAAATAAAAAATTGATTTATTGAAAAAATTGTTTAAACAATTTTTTTTGTCATAAATAATAAAATAGGGTTGGTAATCCTGGTCTATAAGTTTGTGGATTAACTACTGTTGGGTAGGCGAACATATTCCCAGAATTTAGAGACAATCGAAAAGCATGACTTTTTGATTTGGGGCAGTTGAGGAATAATGCCCCATATATTGATCGTTTTGTTATTAAGAAGTAATGGTATTGCACATAGTCATTTTGTGTTCGTAATTTAAAACTGTCTTTAGTCAAATCGTCTATACAAGATTTATTTATCTTGTTTTTCTACACAATAATAATTGTTCAGGAGATGAATCCGTTAGGTTCGAATGAAGAGTTGATTCCGAAATTCGATTCGTTTCGCCCTGCATTGCACGTGGGCGTAAAATAAGTCCCGTTAAATTTCTCCAAACCTGTTTATCTGAACATTATGCGAACATTATGCGGAGCGACCTTTTTGAAACTTCCCTCGTAACGTCCTTTTTGGACTTGTCCTCACGTGGATATCGCTTTTTAATAAAACTTCAATGATCACTCGGCAGATGGGAATCAAACAAACAATACAGACCACTAATTCCATGAAGACTTTATCTCACATGGTTCGTTTCGCAGTTCGTGCAACGTGGCGTCCTTTTGGAAATTTTTCTTGCTCCGTTTTTTCTTTCTATTAATCTTTTACTTATCACTCACGAAAACAATGAACGAAAACTATTAACATACCTACAACTTGGCGCAGTGGTAGCGTGCTGAGCCCATAACCTGT
>NC_046657.1:82387652-82391022 GCF_010883055.1 Belonocnema kinseyi
TACCATAAAGCGCACATGCGCACTTACAGGCTAGAGGTACTCACAGAGGCTGCACCGAGCGACGCTGCCTCATCAATATTCCAACAATATTCCTGAGACCTGATTTCGTGGGCTAGAAGTGTGTGACCCGCGAACTCGGTCTATTCAGGCCTGACAGACAGGTAAGTGGCAGCCTTCTTGTGGCTAGGTTTTTCACCTGGGCCTTCTTCGGCCAGGTCATGTTTAGCGGCAGGCACACGAAATTTGGGAAACTTAGTTACAATATATGTGACCGTCCACGAAGAAAGGCACCTTACGCGCCAAAGCTGAATTTTACAGTACGGGCGATCGTAGCCGAGTCCGCAAGCATGCATTTGAGTAGTGGGGGGGCGTCAATAAAAAGCACCACCACCACTTACCACTACATCTTTAGGCGCAAGCCAGTGGAGCTCACGGACACAGCGCATAACAGCTCTTGTGGTAAAGAGTGGAGCTGGATTTCGTAAGCCTCTTGTTCGGTCTTCGACTACGTTTATCATGCCTATTTTTGCAGCATAATAAGAAAAAAAGTAATCAACTTGAAAAATTTCTGATTTTTGCAGTCTGTCAATCAAGCAGAACGACGCGTTATATACTACAAGAGAGTGAGATCGAAGTGGGGATCGATAGATAGCACCCTAGAGCGCCCATGCGCACTTACAGGCTAGACGTACTCACAGAGGTTGCGACGAGCGGCGCTGCCTTATCAGTATTCCAACACAATTCAAGAAACATACTGCAGTTTTGTTTTTTCAAAAAAAAATTTGTAGTGATGTTAACAGCGTTACAAAATGGCCCATTTTGCTTTCTTGCGATTTTGACAAATTGCTTAGACTAAGCTTACAGACGCAACAAATAATGGTGCTATTACGGCAAAATGATATTTTCGTAGGAATAAGCTGATGGAATCAATTTATATACATACCCCTCCCCCATATATTAGGGTTTTCAATGCATGCAGGGAAATTTTTCAATGGTATCCCGTTTTTTCAGTGAATATCTAGTAAAGAGTTCAGGAAAGAATTTTTTAGATTTATTGGGGGGATTTATTTATTTATTAATCTAAAAAAAATATTTTCTGAACTCTTTACTAGCTATTCTCTGAAAATCGGGATACTACTGACAAATTTCCCCCATGCATTAACAACCTCCCTCCATGGGGGGGGGTATATAACATGATTCCATCAGCTTATTCCTTAGAAAAAATCGTTCTGCCATAATCGCACCGTCATTTTTTTCGTGTGAAGCTTGGTCTAAGCAAGTTGTCAAAAACTGTACATCAAACAAATTTGACATACTTTTCGAAGCAATAGATAAATTTTTTGGAATTTTCAAATATTCGCATTTTCAAATAAAACAAGGCAACAGAAGAAATTAACCGATTTCAAAATTTATTTTCTTTACATTCTTTGGATGCCAGCCCACAAATATTTTTCGATCAGCTCAAACGATTCGACTAATTTAATCATTTTCACTCCGGCCTAATGTTTATATTTCATGTTATGTTCTTCCTTATTTTATTCTTCAAAATTGTATATTTATTTAAAATTTTGGTTTGACAATCCTGCGCTTTTCATCACTTCTGGTTCCGCTTTATTCATAGAATTTACGTTAGTTTTTTTTTATTAATTTACTCTACGCACGTGCGTTGTCAAAGATATGTTTCAATTTTGTTTACATTTTTTTATTTTGTGACGAGTTCCGCATTCCGGTTGGCCCTAGTTGAGTGGTGAGGGTTCACATCTTCCACCTCTCCCTACAGGATCTCTAGGTGTACCTAAAACATAAAGCAAGAGAGTGTTCACATATTATGTCACATTATTTTCGACCATTTGACCCCCCTCCCCCCTCTATGTAACAGACCATAACTTTTTCTTCAGACCCGCCTCTTCTCAGCATTTTTTGAATTATGTTTAAGAACATACTAGACGTCTTTTATTTTTAAAAAACTTTTTTAGGATGAGGTATTGTCTAGAAGTAAAGAAACCACTATTTTGATGTAAGACAGAATGCTTTTTCAATATTTTGTTTTTCATACAAATATTGAAGTGACTTAATATAAGTACTAATAGAAATTCACCAATTTAAAGCTTTTTCTCATTATCGAATATAGAGCACAACACAATTTATTGATAATAATACAATATAAAAATTTTAAATAACTATTTATTTGTTAAAGGTTCTTAATCATTTAAATTTAAATTTAAATTAAATTCTAAATTATGAACACAAGAATAGTATATGAAGAACCTATCAGGCACCGCAGTGACATGGACTTTCTCGATTGAGTTCTCTAACGCATCGTGTTCTATTTCGAAGTTGAGGTGTCGTACCGTTTCATATTTAAATAGTCTCCTAATATAGTCTCCCAAAGCGTCTAGCGTCCCGTCTGCATCATATAGCGTTTCTCTTTTACTATTTTTCAGGTTGACAAATTCTGTAGACATTTTTATTTCCCTTCATTTTTTTATGAAGCAGCTTTTTGCTTCTTTCGAAGTGGTTTTGTATTTTCTTCACTTCTTCTGCGTGTGTTATCACACTTTCATCGCACATCTAACAATGATAGCCCGAAACTTTGTCCATGTGACCTCTATATCTTTATTTTTTTTATAAGCGCCTCCTAGGTTGCCCTATATATGCTTTCGAGTATTTCATTTTAGAAATCTATTAGCACATCCGATTTCTTTATGTATGTGTGCATGTGGATCATATTCTGCCTGACGCAAGTATTGGTAATAAACAGGCCCCTTTCTAAGCATAAGCCAACTAATTTATCTACGTTATAGTTTGTTCTTAAGTCCCCAAAATTACCTAGTACTCTTTCTGTATCCTGATTTTGGATGTCTACTCATCCATTCATATCTCCTAGCAGAATCATTCTTTCACCACGATCGAAAATATTTATTGTGTCATTTAGAGTGTCTCAGAAGGCGTCCTTTACTTCTCTGGGATCACTATCAACTGGCACGTAGCATGCTATGATAAATAACACAGTCCCACAAAAAAACAAAACTGTCTGTGCAATTGACCAGACCTATATATTCTTATGTATTTTTCGACGCTGAATCCGAATTTGCAATAAAAATGTAGGGTCCAGCTACTTTTTTATGGGGTTTTGATCGAAAAACCTCATTTTTTACGGTTTTTTCATGGTTTTTTTTAAATAAAAAAAAATAAAGAAAAATTTTATTTTTTTGACTTCAGAATCGAATTCTACGGGAAAAAATTCATCGAAAACCATGTTTTGATTTTTTTTTTACAATAATTTCAACCCACCATACGGCGATGAAAAGGCAGAAAATCGCGAAAAGTGAAAATTTGCTTCAAATTTGATTAAAATGACATTAAAATC
>NC_046657.1:82391122-82404998 GCF_010883055.1 Belonocnema kinseyi
TTCGCGATTTTCTGCCTTTTCATCGCCGTATGGTGGGTTGAAATTTTTGTAAAAAAAAATCAAAACATGGTTTTCGATGTATTTTTTCCCGTAGAATTCGATAAATAAAAAAAGTAGCTGGACCCTACTTTTTTATTGCAAATTCGGATTCAGCGTCAAAAAATACATAAGAATATATAGGTCTGGTCAATTGCACAGACACTTTTGTTTTTTTTGTGGGCCTGTGTAATTTTCTGATTCCTACTTTCATTCTAGCCCACAGCGGTCTAGGAGATACGAAATCGTGAGCTCCGAGATGCTGCTTCGTTCTTTCATTCAAAATCAGACCTACTCTTTTCCTACCATGTGATTCACTATCTACTTCTGACTATATTTCAAATACGCCTTTTAACACTCTGTTTTCTATGTTACGTGCATAGTTTCTCGCAATTCTTTTACCTTGAGATCATTCACCCCTCTAGCATTCCAAACAGCCAGTCTCCATTCGCCGCCTGAAACTTGAATTTTGGATTTACCGTGTGCATGTCTTTTGCCAATTAAAGTGCCACTCCTTTCTGAGGTTGTTTTACAGTTTGTATTATTCATTGTTTATATTATATGCCCAACCACCACCATTATGCTATAAGTTTATTGTACGAGTCTAAAGCATGTAGAAGTTAAGTAGAAATTCGTCATATAGTGGATATTGTAGTTGTAACGTCCATCCCACCGAATGGTATTTATCAAGGGAGAGTTGGGAGAGGGGGCAGAACTGGAACCGAGAGAGCCTTCTTGGGTTTAGATATTTGTGCTGAAAAGGTCAACAGTCTTCAGCAGCTATGTATTAGATGGGAGTTCATGTAATCTCATCTGTTAATGCGCGGCCAGATATGTGACCGTCCGCGAAGAAAGGGACCTTACGCGCCAAAAATCGATTTTTAGGTTTTTACACCAATCGATAGTTGCTGAGTTGATCTTTCATTTAAAAAATCAGAAATTTACTAAGTTGACTACTTTTTTTGTTATTAAGCTGCAAACATAGGCATGATAAACGTAGTCGGAGACCGAACGAGAGGCTTACAAAATCCAGCCCCACTACTGACTACTACGGCTGTTATTCGCTGTGGCCGTGAGCTCCACTGACTTGCGACCAAAGATGTAGTGGTAAGTGGTGGTGGTGCTTTTTGTTGACCCCTCCCCCACTACTAAAATGCCTGATTGCTGACTCGGCTACGATCGCCCGTACTGTAAAATTCAGCTTTGGCGCGTAGGGTCCCTTTTTCGCAGACGGTCACATATATTGTAACTAATTTTCCCAAATTTCGTGTGCCTATCGCTATACGTGAGCTGGCCGAAGATGGCCCAGGTGAGAAACCTAGTTACAAGAAGCCTGCTAATTACCTGCCTGTCACACCTGAATGGACCGAGTTCGTAGCTCACGCACTTCTAGCCCACGAACAACCCTCGAAGTTCCTTTTTAGTTTGTATTTGGTGCATATAGGGTCCTCTCTATCGGAACCTCGACCACGATGTCCTAACGTCGCCTAGCAGGAACGTTAGCTCTAATCTCACATGATTCACAAAAGGGGGAAGGGGGTAGCTCTCGTGGGCAAGAGAGAAAATTTCTTCCTTAGCGTTCAAGACCTTCGTAATATAAAAATTCAATTATTTATTAAGGTAACCAGATCAAAGTCAAATTTGCATTGATAAATTTTACTATTTTAGAAATTTTTAATATTACCGGAAAATTACAAAATCAAAGTCACTTTTACGTTAAGCGAAATCTACTATTTCAGCAATTCTTAATGTTACCGGAAAATTAGAAAATCAATGTCACTTTCACGTTAACCGAATTCTACTATTTCAGATAAACAAAATTAGCGTCATTCACACTAACCGAATTCTATCGTCTGAGATGAACAAAATCAATTTTACAGCGCCTATAAAAGAAACCTACAGGATCGCGAAGAGACGCGGAGAGAGAACCGATTCCAGGAACCTGCGCACTGTGTGAGAAAGGCACCGGAGACACCGACGCCAAGTTCTCCGACCTCCACTTTACCAGGCAATTCCTCTTCCAGATCGTTCGGAAAGATTAGTTCGACCCAACTTATCACTGTTGGCCTTTGAGCGGAACGTCTCTCCAAATTTTGAGACTCGCGGGGGTATCCACTGGTTCTTCACTGTCTCGACGAAACACTTGCGACAATCATCCAATCAATCGCGGACCGAAGTCTTTTTATTGGGCTTTCATTTGACAATTCTCGAGTCCACTCGTTACTACCGGTCCTCTGTTGATTGGTTGGTGTCAACGGACGAGTTCTAATAGGGCCTTCCGCCAATGCAAGCCTTCCGCGATAGAATCCGCCCAGCCGATTGGTTCTGACCTACGGACCACTGGAGTTGCTATTAGCTGAGCGCAGGTCGCTTTTAATATGGCTAACATGGCTTGTATCTGATGGCCTAGCCACGTCGCCCACGCGCACCGGCCTCCCTCTAATGCCAGCGCGTGGTCCCTCGTTCACATGATGTTGCAGGGGTGATTGTGTCTGCTACGGTGGTCCATCCGTTGCTGCCAGTCGCCGGTGATCGCTGAACTAACGCCTTGTGTTACCCGTACCTTGACTCTGGTTTCGGTAAGCCACCCCTGGTGTCCTAGCGTGTGATCACAGTTTTTCTGTTGACCGGTTGGTGCTGCCTCGAGTGAGCGTCACAAACTGGATGCGCAGTCCTGTCCGTATTCGGCCCTTCCACCTATTGATTCTAGTGAACGGCTATGGTGCTGTCTGCTCCGTGTTTACAACTGTCAGTCAGTTCCTGCGTTTAGTGTTTACGTCATTCTGTGGGGTCTCAGGATTCCGGCATCTCGATAGGTCGTCGCCGTAGATGTGTCATCCTGGTCCTCTTCTAGTGCCTTTCCCGTCGACCGCGATCACTCACACTCAAGGTTTGCTATTATTATATGTTACATATTGCTAGATTGCCCGCTTTACTTTTATTTCGACTAATCGGTACTCTCCCGTTCTTTGCGAAATGACTAGCCTTCCTATTGCTTAGATTTCGGGCGTCATTTTATTAATATTAACTCAAGCTCCACACTGAAAGGGGGATCACCCGTGCTTCTCTATTTCGGACCCCCCCCCCCCCAAGAATCGTTTCTAGTTATCTACCAAGTTTACCCTAAGTCTCGGTAAAAAAGAGAAACAATTTTCAGGGCATCGGCTTTAATTATTAATTGAGGATGTGTCCCCACACTTAGTGCAGACCCTCCCAGGTTGCCGCGAGCTACAGACCCGTGGCCTCCACCACTTACCGGCCTAGAGTTTGCCGTCAGGATAAATGGCCTCGTTGGGAACATTCCCATGTCCTTGATGGGTCTAAGTGCCCTCTGCACCTCCTCCGGCTCCCTTCTTCGGCTTCGTCAGAAGCCCTCCAGACGCCTATGCTCGTTTTCTTCCCGCAGGAGCTTGGCGTCTTCCTCACAGCGGGTCTTGCGGGAATCCTCTTCAACCCGCCTCCTTTCGGCCTCTTCGCGGCCACGTCGGGCTTCCGCTATTCCGTCCGCGATCACATCCTGCCTGATCTTCTGACGGCGGTCCCACCCTCGGACGTGCTTTGGTGGGCGGGTGCGCTTCCTGTCGCTTGTTTTGTCCCGTCGCGCTAGGTGTCCAGGGCTCTCCCTGCTGGACTCCAAATCTCGTTAGCTCAGTCCCGCCCTTTCTTGTGGCGGTTGAGGCTACATGATCCTGCCGACGGATTCCCCTCACCGTGGCTCTCCTACGTGCGCCGGTTTCTGCCGGTGAACCGTGGCCTCCTTGCCTCGCTCTTTAGGCGCCGGTTCCGTCCCTAATTCATATACTGAATGTCCTAAAACGCGTACCACGACGTATGGTCCTTGCTTCTTACCCCAAATCCTCTCGTTACCCCCTTTTCGGCTAAGAATGTCACCAGTTGTTTCCGAATGACAGTATCTCCTACTTTAAATACCGCGTGTCGCCGCCTTTTATCGTAATTTACATTTTAATGGGTGAACGCATTCTTTTGGTGCAAGGAAACTAGATCCTGAAGCTTGTTTAATTTAATCATTCTTTGCCTCCATTCCTCATGGTCTGGCGGAGGCATTTTGGTTGGTTTTTCGACTCTTCGACGTACACTATTGTACGGCTTCGGTTCCCTACCTAAATTCATTTAAGCCGGGCTAACATCCGTGGTGCTATGTACGGCTGTATTATATGCGAACCGAAAATCTTAAAGGTACACTTCCACTTGCCGATGGTCTTGAGCGACATACGCTGAGATCATTATTTCGAGAATTTGATTAACTCGCTCCACAGAGTCCGCCTGCGGATGGTAGACCGGAGTAAACGAGTGCCGGATTTCAAGGAGATAATTCTACCCACTTACTGTAAAGGTCATCGAATACCACTAGATACTCGAAGCCTAATGCTGCCTTTGGCCAGAGACCCATTACGTCCGTAGCCACTACGTCCAAGGCTGTTGGAGCTCTCTAAAGACCATTAGAACTGCTGCAGGCCTTTGATCAGCCTTGATTCGCTGACATGTGTCGCACGCTCGCACCCATAAATAAATGCCCCGATACATGCCTGGCCAGTAATATTGAATCGAGGCTCTCCGGTATGTCTTGTCTATTCCCAGATGTGCAGCTTGTGGTTCGTTGTGTACCTCGTCGAAGACTTCCTACCTTCTCTCAGTTGGTACTACCAACTTCCAAGCCTCCAGGTCCTCGATAACCGAATCAATCAACGGATTCGGACGGTATCAATAAAGCATTCTATCCACTATCTTCCACCCTTGGAATTTTCTAGGCGCCCCTTCCATCTCGCGCAGTCACTTGCGATACCACTCGTTCACCACTGGCTCCATGGCAGCTATGGGGATTGCTACTTCCTCCTCGTACATGCGAAAATGGGCGTCAGGCACTTGGTGCGAAGTTCCTTTCCGGTGTACAACCTCAAAATCGTCAAGTAGAGATCAAGTGCCCATCGAACCAATCGGCCTTTCGGCCGATTCCTAACCTCTGAGGCCGCAACACTGGTCTGATGTTGCCGGATTTTCATCCCCCCTCTCCACTTCCAACTCAGTACCTTCCTCGGTATAGCGGTGGACTAATTCCGGGTATTCCGGTACATACCAAATTCACTTCCTCCCATCGTGTACGATTCCGAATGTATGGATGAATTCCATACCCAAGAATACTTATTCATCCATGCTTGGGACCATATGGATCTTCATCATTCGCGAAATATGATCCATCACAATTGGGAGATAACACGTGGCTTGGACTTGGCTGACCGTACAATCTGCAGTCATAACTGCCTGGTTCGGTGTCATATGCAGGGTCGCTTGATACCTCTCTGTGATGACCAAACCAATATCTGGAAGGACTTTTCGGTATGCACCCCTATCGATTAGAGCAAGGACTTTAGGGGTATTACCAATTCACGCAGTCGTAAAGACTCGCATAGTAAGCCCCCTGTCCTCCCGAGGAGGATCCTTACTTCCTAATCGCAGGGGTAACGAAAGCCTTCATCTGAAAAGCCTTATTCGCTAGGACACCAGGGGTGGCTTACCGAAATCAGAGTCCAGGTACGAGTAGCACGAGGCGTTAGTTCAACGACCACCGGCGAGTGGAAGCTCCGGATGGACCACCGTAGCAGACACAACCAACCCCGCAACACCATGTGTACGAGCGAAAATGCGCTGGCATGAGAGGGGAGGCCGGTACGGGTTAGCAAGGTGGCTAGGCGACCAGACACAGGCCATGGTAGCCATATTAAAAGCGGCATGCGCACAGCCAATAACAACCCCAGTGGTCCGTGAGTCAGAACCAATCGGCTGGACGGATTCTACCGCGGAAGTCGCGCATTAGCGGAAGACCCCATTGGAGCTCGTCTGTTGACACCAACCAATCAACGGAGGCTTCGCAGCAAGTTGGCAAGGCCCGACGGGAAACAGTGTAATTCCGACAATGTTAAGAATTGAAAAAATATTGTTGAGGATTCCCACAACAGAGAGGAAAAAAATAAGAGAATTTGATTAGTATTTTCGAAATTTTTCGAAAATCACGGATTTTTAAGATCCTTTCGGAATTAAAAGTGAAGATCCCTGAATTAGAAAAAGAAGTTTCCTGTTTTCTTGTATGTTTTTTTATTTACAGGTTATTTCTATTTTTTTGTTTTTTATTTCATGGCAGGAGTGAACTTTTAGGAAGCTGAAACAATAGATTTTTGAGAAATCGTTTTTTATATAGAATAATAAAAGATTTTTACGAGGTCAAAGAAAAGAATTTTTTCTCGGGGTTTTGACGTAATCATCGATATATCGGGATAGGTTATGTGAACCGCCAAAAGATCTCGTGACATATTGCATTTTTTTCGGACGTTTCTCCAGTTTTTCATAGATAACGGACTCACACACGACGGAGATTAATGGATTATTACGACTCATGGGAGGGGAAGCAAGTGGAGAGGCAAATCGGAAAGACCTCGATGTAAGGGAAAGCACAGCTGGTATGCGAAACGCCGGATACGGTAGGGGTTACGTCGGAAAGGTCGGTCGAGGAACCGAAGCTTGGTTCTCCCGGTTTCGTGTTCGTAATCCCTGAGCCCTACTGTGGCCCTCAGAACTCCTAATTGCTCCCTGCTTTTGCCGCGGTATCGCGCTGCCTCCGGAAATCATGTTGCCTAATTTTGAGGGCGTATCTTGGCGCTCGTCCGTCCAACTGGCCCTAGTCTTAATTCCGCGAGGCCTAGTGTCAACATTTTTTAAACGGGTGTCTCCTACAACGTTGGCTCCCATACTCTCACTCACAAGTGCCGTTGCCGTAGTAGATGGCATCATGGCCCCCTCACCCCCTCCACATGTCACTGCTGTGAACGGGGGTGTAGGTTGGTAATAACGCACCCCATAAAGCCTGGTCCCACCCATCCCTTGCCAATGTCAGTGCGCATGGTAGGTGGTCCCTTCGTTCGATGCTACCTGCTCTGCTGGGACCTCAACTCTGGGTACCAGGGTACCGCCTGGTTACCGGCCTGATGCGCAAATTACCGCCCCATACGCTCGCGCAGGACCTTATCTACTTCATTCGTGTTTAAATTAAGTTTCCTTAAAATTACCCGCAAGACCTCCCTAGTTAGGTCATTTTCCCAGCCAAGTAACTGCGCCTTCACTGCGCCAAAATTGCCGACAGATTGTCTATCATGTCCCTCGACCGACCTTTCGGACGTAGGCCCTACCGTATCCGATGTTTCGCTACCAGCTGTGCTTTCCCATAAATTGGGGTCTTCCCGATTTGCCTCTCCACTTGCTTCACCCTCCCATGAGTCGTAATAATCCATTGCTCTCCGTCGTGTGTGAGTACGTTATCTATGAAAAACTGGAGGAATGTCCGAAAAAATGCAATATGTCACGAGATCTTTCGACGGTTCACATAACCTATCCCGATATATCGATGATTGCGTAAAAACCCCGAGAAAAAAATTCTTTTCTTTAAGCTCGTAAAAATCTTTTATTATTAAAAAAAAAAAAACCATTTCTTAAAAATCAATTGTTTCAGCTTCCTAAAAGTTCACTCGTGCCATGAAATAAAATATAAAAAAATATAAATAACCTGTAAATAAAATAACATACAAGAAAACAGGAAACTTCTTCAAATTGAGGGATCTTCACTTTCAATTCCGAAAGGATCTCAAAAATCCGTGATTTTCGAAAATAATAATCAAATTCTCTTATTTTTTCCTCTCTATTATCTAAATCTTTCAAAAATATTTTTTTTTTTAATTCTTAACATTGTCGGAATTCTCAAAAATAAGGTTTAAACTCTCAATATTACCGCAATTTTCCAAAATAATTTTTAAATTCTTAATATTACCAGAAAATTTCTCCAGAATTTGCTTAAATTTTTTTAATTTTATTTTCTACGATTTTCCAGGAAAATTACTTATCATAACATTTCATAACAATTTTTATCATAAACAAGGAAGACTGTTGCGTCTTTCCTCCGATTTTTTATAAAGCGGCTTTATAAAGCGGCTTCTCCTATCAACTATCAATTTCTAAATTTCCGTCTGCTTCCTCAAAATTTATCATACACAGTGAAACTCTACTATAGCGTTGATTTTTTGTCTGACGGTCGGTGGGGACTAACTCATTATAGTCCGCTCCGCTTTTGTTATTTCACGCCTGAGTGACAACCGCATACTCCGCGCATCCCGCGTGGCTCCTGATACACTTACCTGCGGCACAGCATCAATTCTCGGAAGGGCTATTGAAGGGTTTCACTGTACTTTCGGATGAAACTTTTTCTTATCAACAATTTACAAAGTTGTATCAACTACGAGACCACTACAGTACACATAAGTGTAATATAATTTTATCTGAATAAAAATTAAAAAGATATATACAAATTTTCCAGAGCCAAAAAAATTAGGGGTTTAAACTTAGATCAATTTCAGAGCAAGTCGGCCATTTTTAAAGTCGTTTATCCAGCATCCTTAAAAATAGAATATTTTAGAATGAAAGAACATTTGAAGAGTGATCATTTTCTTTATTATTGTCATAGCCTAAGTTTCAAGGAACCAGGAGCTATACACTTACATCCCATGGTTTCGACACTTATTATTTTGCACACACTTACCTTGAAGTATAAAATCTTCACTGTACTACATATTCTTTCATTTCCTTTTATGAATTTCTTTAATAAAACTCATTATTTATTTATAACCTTCAACAAAATAAAAATAATATTAATGCCAGTCATCCTGATTGGAGCACAAACTGGCGGATTAGTTTACCGACCGGACGCTAAGAACATAAAAAAATTGAAGCATTTCGTGCAATTTCTTGAATTGTTTCCACCGTCAATCTCACTATTTTTACTAAAATTTATTCCAGATATTTTAGGTATAGCTGGCGAAGACGGCCCACTGAAAGACAATCATCAAAATTGCAAAGCACTCGAGCATTTTTAAATAATCAAAATACTCAAAAAACCATCTTAACCGGCACCCCACACAAAAGTATATGACAGACTGATCAAAATATTGTCGACCAATTTAGTTTTTAAAAGTCGGTACCTTCCCTCCCAAAATGAACTAGTGAAATATCCCTGATTTCAAGTTAAATCTTACTGATTGAAACAGCCTGATAAAGGTATCTGCCAATCCTTGAGATTTCACTGGTTAACTTAGTTGAATTACGTCACTGGTTTAATCAGTGAGGTTCACTGGTTACTCAGCACCAGCAGTCGTCTGGTCGTACGGGTTTTCGTCCATGAGCTGGTTAGGGATCGTGCTTTGCAGGGCGAAAACTTAATTTTCAAATTTCCCTGATTTTTCTTTGGCCAATTTTTCACTTTTCGACAAAAAAGTATAATAGTTGGTATTTCAACCAAGAAATATACATCTTTAGCAAAAAAAATTAATTTTCAACAAAAACTTGTGTTTTTGCATGAAAAAGATAAATTTTCAGACTAAAAGGACAAATTGTCAAAAAAGTAGTTGATTTTCCATTTTTTTAAATATTTCACTTTGATTTTTCAACATCAAAATGAAAGATGCAATTCCAACTAAAATAGATGAATTTTTCAAATTAAAAAGAAAACTTTTCAAGAAACATTTGAATTTTCAACCAAAAGCGATGACTTTTTCTCAAAATTGTTGAAATTAAACCCAATAACTTGCATTTTTATACAAGAGAGATGCAATTTCTATTAAAATAGACTAATTTTTAATTTAAAATGACAAATTTTCCAGAAACTACTTAAATTTTCAATTATAAAATATTTCAGTTGACTGTTCAATACCAAAACATAAATTTTATACAAAAAGTGAGTTTTCAACAAAGCAGTTCAATTTTCAACCAAAATGTTGATTTTTCAACAAAATTGCTGAATTTTCAAACAATAATTAAATGCATAACCAAAAAGAATATCTTCAGGAGCAGGAAACTGAAAAAGAAAGAAATAGAAATACAAGGAAAATAAATCAATAACAAGAATATTATATCAGGGTTACAGCCAAACTTCAATTTAGATGTCCCCTTATGTTTCCCTATCCAGTTTTTCATTCTCTCTGACCATTAATATTTAAGCAACAGAAGTTTAAAACTGTAGAATTTTTAACCTGGAATCAATTGAGTATGGTCCCTTAGGTATAACACTCATCATTTATCACTTTTGTGCTAACCTTTACAAAATTATCTTTAAAGTAATTTACGCTTCTTTTACAACAATAAATAAGGACGGGGCTACAATATAAAAGGATGTTATATACTGGTTATATTATATCAATGGTGACCTTCAATTTGAGCTTGAACATGACCTCAAGGTAATTTCAAGGTCAACTTTGCGTTTTTAAATAGGAACCCTTATTTTGGACATCGACAATCGAAAGAGTGGGAAATTTTACGTTTAAATAGGTACTGAGATCATAAGTTAGGTGAATTAAAAGTCACACCTGAGCTATAACCTGAGTACATATTTAAACCTAAAATAAGGTAAAAATATGGCTTATCATTTAAAAACACAAATTTGACCTTAAAATGACTTTGAAGTTCAAGTTCAGGGTCAAATTGAAAGTCAACATTTGTTTTATTGTTGAAAGCGCCGCTCAAAGTTAAACCCAATTGACCAAGGGCATTCCCAGTTTTAAGTGTAAGGTATTATAAATCATATTTATTGCAGACAGGCCCAAAATTTTGATAACACAAATACTAATAAGCAATAAAGTTTGTTTTCACTTGAGAAATGCAAACACCCGACCAGCGAGACGCGAGTATGAGACGAATTGTCTGCATAGAGCGCTATATCACTGGTTAAATCTATAATTTGGCGTCACTGGTACTTTGAGTAACAATGTCACTGATCCACCCTAGCGAATGTTTTGAATAGGAATTCATTCCGAATCATTCCGAAACAATCCGAATCATGCTGAAATCTGTGCTTGAAACAATCCGAATCTATCTAAATCAATTTAAAAAAATTTCTTAATTTCTGTTTATCGAAATCGGTTAAAAGTTAAACCGGCTCAATCTGATTCAATCCGAACTACCAATTCGAATCAATCAGAAACAAATTTGCAATCCGAATGAATTCGCATTCAAATTGATCTATACCGATTTTCAACCTAAATGAATCCAATTCAATCCGAACTAGGATTCATTCAGGTTGAAAATTCAGTATGTATCAATCTGAGATTGGATTGATTTGTATTTATTCGGATTGAAAATTTGGCTTGGACTAGTTCGGATCAAACCGAATTTCGGTTGGTGTGAGTCGGATTAATTTTCAACCGGTTTTGATCGAACGAAATAAACATTATTTTCGGATTGGTTCGTATACAGATTTCGGAATAATTCAGAATAATTCAGAAAGATTTCCGAATGAATTGAGAGACTTAGAGTTAGGGCTAATAATGAAATAATTCAACAAATAAAATACGGTTTCAAATAGATCTTTATTTAGTGACCTTTATTCTACCAACGCAAAAGAGCAACCGCACATAAATGACGCATAATCAGACCCCATATCGGAATTTATAAACAAAACCATAGAATCTTTCGGTGATATAGCATTTGCGACATAGAATTTGTATGAAGTAAAACTAGGTCATTTCTTTTTATATACTAATCTGTTAGAAGTATAATGTTTTCTCTTCTTGTACTAATCTTACATGAATTGCAACAGAGAGCTTTGTATAAAACTTTAAATGGTTGATTTTTTATCTTTTTAAAATTGTAAAACTTTATTTTATGTTCAAGATAATCCAAAAAGTCACGATCCCGACCTAACAACATGGTTTATTACTTATCGGGTCAAAGACTATGAAGTGAAGCAAAGTGAGGATGGTAAGGTTTACGATATGCACCCTACTTATGGTGGTAATGTATTTCCTACTGAAAAAGAAATCCAAGATAAAGTTGCTCGAATCGATTATATTTATTTTGCTGGCTTGCACTTTATGTTGTACTATAAAGGTGGTATTGTTGTGGCATGTAAGCTTGACCACTTCTGGCAGTTCCATGTGCAGTTGTACCATCCGCACTTAGGATAAACAACAGAAACACTCCAGTTATAACCGGCGACATTTGCTGTGTGGTGAATCTCAACTTGAGGGAGGCGCTTACGTTAAGCCAATTCGAGCAGGGCTAGCGCTCATATGGGTGATCTTTTGTGAGGGCACTAGGCCTATACAGTGAGATGGTGGTGGAAATGCACTATCTGGATTTTGAGTACATTGATTTTCGCTGGTAAGGCCTGATTTACGCCTAAGTCGAGTATTCACTGCGTTTAACTAATGTCGAGCTGGAGGTTTGACGCCGAGGATTAGCATAAACACTTGTTTAAAAGGAATGTTTCAATTCAAACTTGACCGTCAGTAAATCGACTGTATTCATGAAGATAGTTTTCTACACTTTTCCTCTCCCCTGGCCAAGCATCCAGGCAGATGCGAGTACTTCTAATGAAGTCGGATGCAGTTTATATATAATAATAATTATTATTATTGTGTAATATTTCTGTAGTGCAAGTACCTAAATAAAATTATGATTATCAAGCATTTCTATTCAACAGAAAATTATTATTCAGATTATTTTGTAAAAGTGTTTAAGATAAAATAAAACCTATTTATGAGGTTAAAGGCTTGAGGAGTTTAAAGATTCATGGAAATTTTTGAAAAATAGTCCAAAGTTTATGGAAATTCACCGTAAATTGATGGTCAACGTTAAGACCATGTGACGAGAGGGTCACGTGGCCAAACCTAGTCCTCAATTCTTCTTTCCCAACTTACGTCTAAACGAAATGAGGTATCGCTCTGAAAGTTTGTGAAATGAAAGAGGAGGTAATAAAGTCCATGTATCTGCTTTGTTCCGGTGGAAATTTTGAGAAAAAGCTTTTGCGAAGAAAATACCAGTGGAAGTTAGATCGGTACTTTTTTCCCCAACTTACGTCCACGCGGAATGAGATATCGTGTTAAAAATTTGGCCCGCTAAATAGAAGGCATGCAAGAATGTGTCTCTGGTCGTAGATAATTAGAATAGTGAAAACGTTTTTTTTTAATTACTATTTTGGAGAAATACCGCCAGTGCTGTAAAACCCTGCAAGCAATTGATAATGTTGTCAATGGGCTAGTTGTGAGGTTTATGTTCATCAAAGTGAGGCAAAACAACAAAAATCGCTCACAAACATTATGCAAAAATAACGCAAAAACTAATTTTTGCATTTAAAATGCAAATAAACATATTTGGTCTGACATACGTATCAATTAGTCAAAGCGGATCTAGCGCAGCGAGTAGACAATTCCGAACTTCTACGGGTCTGTGGGTAAAACAGATTGCATGATTACCGAGTGAGAAAGTTAGAAGTCAAACTTCGGCTGTAAAACCTAAATGCATTCGTCGATAATCATTATTTTCATAAATAAACTTTTTTCTTCCTCCAACTCTTTGCAGGGCCACAAACGATCCTTTAATATTTATTAACATTTGCCGAAAAAAATTTCCGCGTTATTTAAACTTTTATTTTTTAATATGGGTGAAAAAATATTGATCTTAGGGCTGACTTTATCAGCTGTTATACTCGTTACATTGCCTTAATGCAATAATATTTTATTGATGAAAATAAAAAAGTATGAATTAATTCTGAATCGGATGGAAAAAAGTATTTCAGATCAACCTAAAACATCTTTTTACTATTAATATTAAGGTTTAATGCTAATGTTTGATACTTAATATCGGTTACCTTGTTAGTCGAATGTAAAAAGGGTAGGGGTGAAACTGAAATTATTTTTATGAGAAATCACACAGGAGGAATTAGAGATATGCGGCGATTGGGGTTTGTCAACATTATTTCTGTGAGCGTTCACAGATGTGCGTTCCCATC
>NC_046657.1:82405098-82413562 GCF_010883055.1 Belonocnema kinseyi
ACAGGACGTTGGAAATTGGGTAGGGGTTTGACCAGCATTATTTTTGTGACCATTCACTAAGGTGCCTTTCCGCCCCACAGGACCTGGGGTAGGGGTTTGACTAACATTATTTCTGTGACCATTCACTGAGGTGCTTTCCTGCCCCCACAGGACGTTGGAAACAGGGTAGGGGTTTGAACAACATTATATATGTGACCATTCACGGAGGTGCCTTCCCGCCCCCAAAGGACTACAATTATCCATAGAGGAAAAAATAAGTCATAATTTTACGTTGATAAATATTCTTTTAATATATGACTAACGATTATTCTTTTCGCACTTTATGAAAAAGATAACACTATACTATTAACAGTTCCATATAATTACGAAGTAATTTAACAAAGTATACGAGTAGTAACAAACTTTTTCAATACTGAGGGCGTAATTTTACATTGGACTGAAGTTTCTGACGTCCTATGACGAATTTTTTTTTCAGCTCACATATGGCCCAGTATAATAAAAAAATGCCCAGAAACATTTTCCCTATTTATCGAAGCGATTCCAGCAATAAAAACCCAGAAAACACATAACTGCAAGGATATACCGTGTGTCCTATCCCAAAATGAAGAGGGGGTGACTTTTTTAACCCCCCCTATTTGAAAGGTACTATCAAGAGGTAATGAAAAAAATTTTTTTAAAAGATTTTCCATTTGCGGACGACAGCCAAAATTGAGAAAAACTGCACAAAAATCGTCTTGTGGAGGATATACAGTGTGATCTACCCCCCAAAAAAAGGAGGTGACTTTTTTAAGCCCCCCTATTCGAAAGGTATTTTAAAGAGGTGATGAAAGGATTTTTTATAAAGATCTTCAATTTGCGGAAAACAGCCAAAATTGAGAAAAAATGCACCAAAAATCGTCTTGGGAAGGATATACAGTGTGTTCTACCCCAAAACGAAGAGAGTGTGACTTTTTTAACCCATCCTATTCAAACGGTACCATTTTGGTGTAGAACACCCTGTATATCCTCCCCAAGACGATTATTTGTGCAGTTTTTCTCAATTTTGGCTGTTGTCCGCAAATGGAAAATCTTTTTTTAAACTTTTTTTCGTCACCTCTTTAAAGCACCTTTCGAATAGAGGGGGGTCAAAAGTCACCCCCTCTTCGTTCTGGGATAGGACACACGGTATATCCTTGCAGTTATGAGTTTTCTGGGTTCTTATTGCTGGAATCGCTTCGATAAATAGGGAAACTATTTCTGGGCATTTTTTTATTATACTGGGCCATATGTGAGCTAAAAACTAAAAAAAAAAATTCGTCATATGACGTCAGAAACTTCAGTCCAATTAATTTTACCAATATCACAAATACGCCTGTTAAAGCTTTGTTAATTGTGTCACTTCAATTAATATATTTTTCTAATATTGATGATCGATTTATTGCATGACGTACAAAACCAATATTTTTCCTGGGGCTCTTTTCGAAATTAAGATGCTTCATATGTCGCCACTGTAGACAACTATCACAGCAGAGGGATTTGGAAATTGTGATATTTTTTTTTTGCAAATCGTACAAAAGCATTTATCTAGCACCTTAACTGCATCCATAACTTTCATCAATAAATTCCAAGCTGCAGGAGTCAATTTTGCTTTAATGATTTTAATATCAACAACGCTATGTTGAAAAGAATAAGACATTTTTTCAGGGCGGTGTTCTATTAAATCTTCTTCAATTAAAAATCCTTTCTTATCAATTTTTTCAAGGACACTTTGATCATTTAGAACCATTAAAAGAAGAAACTTTTGTTTTTGTTTGGCAGTTTTTTGGCAATAAGGAACGAGTGGTTTGTTTTTCTTGTGTAATCCAACGACGGTTGTGTTGACACCTTTCGGTCTTCTCTTTTGTTTATCTTTTTTCGGCATCTTTATTGATCGTTAAAGAAATGCTAAACAAACAAGAATGTTTAAATCGGCCCATGGCGAACCGAATACATTTAGTGAAAACAGATCAAATAAGCGATGCGAAAGTATTCGGTCAAAGATTTAATTACCTAAAGTGCGTAAGTAATTTAATATTTCACAATCGGGAACAGGATCATTTTCGCACTTCAGGCGATTGTTTTCTTTGATCATTGACTTGTTTCAGATAAAATTATTTGAATAACGATTAGCTTATTTAAACATGTTCTAATTAGTTAAGCATCTTTTAAACAATTACTTGTTATAACCGCCCATCATTAGGAAGAACATTATACAAATTTGTTAAAATTGTAACCTACGTTAGGTACGTTCTCTTCTAAAAGCAATATTTCTGGATAACTTGCATTGCCCATATGTTCTTTCATAGCTTGATCGACAATCTGCTCAAAGAAATTGAATTCTTTAAATTTGGAAAATACGTAGAAAAAAAATAAGGATCTTTTCCTCTTATTCGAGCTTTTCACTAGGAAAGCTAGGTGAATAGAAATTGCAAAATCAATCTAATATTTGGAAACTTACCACTTGTTGAAGAGGAACAACGTTTAGCTGTTGTCCTTCTTCCCAAAATCGGATGATGAAATCTAGAAGATCAGAACGCGCTTCAAACAAACCACCTGGCCTCAATGCACCTAAAGTTGCGATTTCATCCACTTTTGATGACAATTTTTTTCGCTGCTACGGGAAGCTTAAAACTGATAACTTCCGCTTTGTCATGACAGATGCTACCTTATTATTTGCTTTATTTTAGGTTTTAAAATGTTGAGGGCCTTACATTTGAAAAAAAATCTTGTTGAGGACTGTTACATGATATAGGAAGGCATCATCTTCCTATATCATTTAACAGTCCTCAACAAGATTTTTTTCAAATGTAAGGCCCTCAACATTTTTTTATTTCTTTTAGCACATATCCAGCTGTTTTCTATGTCAAATCAATTAAATACTTGAGATCATCACTGTCCGGTTCAAATGTTACATAAAGCTACTTTTGGATCGAATAAACAGCAGAATGATTCCTTTCTGTTTCTAGTTTATTTACAGTTGTAAAAAAAAACCATCAACAAAACCTTCAAGTGTGCTGTGTTTGTGAAAAACAGACTGTAATGTAGCGTTTAATTTTTCCACTTTATCAGTGGTATGATTTAAAAAGTTGAACTTCACGAATTCTTCATTCACGTGCCACTCGTTCCTAATAAGAAGGCAATTTTTATTATGATAATATAATCTAACACTGAAAGAGTAGCTTTTTTCGTGAAATCTCTTTTAAGTTCTTCGAATTTTTCTGTTATTAGAGTATAGACCATTTTACCCATATCTCTAAGGATTCGTTTCTTTGCGCTGGAGTGATGTTCATTTTTTCGCAAGTAATTTCTCTTCGGAATATTCTATGAACGTGAAAGATACCAATAATTATATATTAACTGCTGGAATGACTTCCCAAATAGTTCCCCCCTTGCTTAACAAATTTTCAGTTATAATGCATTTTAGTTCAATACTTTCAGGATTTTCCTCCTTAAATGTATTGCGGAACCACAAAAGACTTTCTCGATCCTGGTTAATGAAGATGCACATAGCTACAATTCCGCTCTCACAATTTCCATTTTCTGATAAAATTACATAAACAATCCCATTCTCGAAAGTTGTATGTAGCGCCCTGGACTACAAATTCTGGATACGCAGCCTTCATATCGCGCATTCTTTGAGTCTGGATATACAATCCGTGAAAATGTTGTTCTTCGTCCCATAATACTCTTACAATTCCACCTGAAAAAATATTACGACTATTATGCTAAAATACATAAAAGTGTAAAAGAAGGAAACGCGTATTTTTTTAATGAATATAGAGACAATTTATATTTTTATGAATATTTTAAATGTATAATGAGTTTTTTGCAAATTGCACTTTAAAACCCGTGCCATTTATATAATTTATAAGATATGAAGTTTTCCTTATTTTGATTTATCCATTTTTTGCATTTTTTCACAATTTAGAAAAAAATGTAATGATGAAAAGTGGTAACGTTGTTTTGAATTTAAAAAAGGAAACAATTTTTTTCTTTAAAACTATACCTTTTTCTGGATTTTTTTTTTTAATATAGGTACTGATATAGTCTACTCAGTACGCTAATTTTTTCCTTGGCGTTTTTTCGTTTTTATGTTGAAACAAGTTATTTTCAAAAGAATCTTAAATAATTATTTTCTTCCGTACTACAAAGCAATACGAACAAAAATATGTATGGTAGGTAGACTATATTGTCACTTTTTTTAACTTTTCAGCATAAAAAAGTGAGATTTTTGAGAACAATTCTTTTCAAAAATTGAAAATGATGTTGCCATTTTTTTATTTTTTGGGTCCTTGAAAGAGTGCAAAAAATTGGATAAACTAGAACAAAAAAATCTTTATAGCTCACAAATTGCAAAAATAGTACGGTTTGTAAACTAAGTTTTGCAAAAACTGCATTGTACTTTAAAAATGTTTAAATATTCGTAAAAAAATGTGAAATAATATTGAAATATTTTATCATGTTTTTTTTTTTATTATTATCGACCACGATCTTCAAATCCATGTTTAAGAGAAGCTTGAATTTTGGATAGATCACGTAAAGTGATGACTTGGCCAGTCTTTGCATTAGTTTTTACTGCAAAATTATGTTATTCCATTTAAGGCGAAAAGCGTCTTTCGCTTCTTCTCGAACTTTATTTGATAACTTTCGTTCGGATGGATAGTGCTGAAAAAGTTCCTAAAAACAAAGTAAATGATAAGAGAATTTTTCATATTCGCGATTTTCGTTTAATTTTTTATCATGTCATCTTCAATTGATCGTCTGCATTTAAACAAGAGCAAAGAACGGTCGTTACATAATATATAGAGATCTCTGAATAGAAGACATTCCTTCCAAAACAAAAAGGAAAAGCATTATCGATATTTTTTTACACAATACAGTAAAACTCTTCTATAGCTCCAACTTCGGGGCTGACGTTGTGTACCATAGCAACTAACTCATTATAGCCTGCTCCGCTTTTGTTTGTTCCCGCCTGACTGCTCTCCTGAGTGACAGCCACCGATCCCGCGCATCCCGCGCAGCCCTATTACACCTACATTCAGTGAGGCGTCAATTCTCGGAAAGGCTTTAGAAGGGAGAGCTATTGAAGATTTTCGCTGTATATGATTAAATGAAACAAAAAAAATAGTTCGATTTGTTCGTTTCACGGTTGTGAGTAGTATTAAATTTTTTCAATTCCAATGACTATCCGCCCAATGAAATGCGGAATTTCAAAAATACAGGACCATCCTTATTGAATGACCTAAAAATATTTATAAGAAATGTCATAAGTCTAGAAAAAAATCTAAAAAATGCAGGGATCTTAAAGGAAACAAGCCAAAGACTCAAATAGAGTAGTTTCTCACGAAAATAGAGAAAATAGGGAAAAGATCAAACATTTGTTTTCAAATTTAGAAAAATATTTAGAAACATATAGAATGAAAGAAAATAATTTAGTTTGAAATCAGTAAATTTAAAACAGTTAAATTAATTGTAATGGATAATTCTTCAAATTAATTTTAAAAAGATTTTATTATTCGCTATTAGTTTTTAAGTACCCTGGCTACTGGAAAACAGTGTCTCCAATCACAGAACTTTTTAAACTGCGCTTGCGTCGCGCCGACAACGCGATTAGTTACTCTTAGCGCGCTGATTTTAAATTATATAAATATTCAGATTTAATATTTATGATAAATAATTATTGGAAAATGCATCCAAAATAATTTCTTAATCTGAATTAGAACTTTGTAATAATATATGAAAAACTAATGAGATTTTCATGCAAAAAACGTTATTAATTCTGACTTCAGAAAAAAAGATTTTTCTTTCATTTAGAATTTTAAATCATTCAAAATGTTAATAAATAGGTGATAAGAAGATTTATTTTTAAGCAAAAAATATTAGTTTCAATAGCTTAAATATGATTTGATTATTTGTATACAATATTAAATATTTTATAATATTTTTGCAATAATTAGTAATTGTAATTCTGGACTCCTACAAGTTATTAAGAAAATGTATGATATAACACTTATCAGTGCTGTAATTAATTATTCTTAATCCATTATTGGTAATTTTATTGATTTCATTTTAAGTCACATTGTCGGAAATAAACAAAATTTTAATTTTAAAACTCGATAGAGACATCTGTCACTCCAAAATCTTATTTTAGGATTAGGGAAATGCTATTGGGGCATTTCCTAATCTTTATTTATTATAAATATTAAATCGGAATATCAAAATAATTCAAAATCAGCGCGCTAACAGTGACTAGTCGTGTTGCCGACGCGACTCAAAGGCAGTTTAAAAATTTCCCAATATTGGGGACACTGCTGGAATAGCTAGTGTAACCTATTTCAATTTTTTTCTAAAATTTGGAACTAAACACGAAATTTGGCCAGCATATCAATTAATAAATCGGGTAATCAATTTTTAGGCAAATCAAACTATTAATAAACTAAACATTTTCTATTGGAATGCCAATGGAATTAAAGTAAGTATATGAAGTTTCGGGAAGTCTCCAATAAACACACAATTAATATAATGCCTATGAATGAAACTAAGCTAAGTGATAAATCTAGATACTTTGGATACAGAGAGTACACCAGATACAGATAAGATCATCATAGGTAAGGAGGCAGACACCTCATGTCGGTCAAGAATAATATAACGGCTCAAAAAGTTTTTATTAAGCCTATAAAGATAGAGAGCATGGCCATCAAACTAGAAAATAATTTGGTAATAATCGCGGCTTATGACACGCCTAACGAGACTATAAGCTTAGATGAACGTAATACAATGTTTAAATACGCGAACAAAAGTCTTAGTTATGGCATTTTTAAATGCAAAGAATACTAGCTGGAACTGAAATCAAAATAATGCAATTAATCGGAAAATTCTTATATAATTTTTTAAGCAGTAAGAAGTATCAATTAGTAGCACTGGATGGCTACACGATTTACCCGTGTAATTATCTAGCTGCTCCTTCCACAGTCGATATCAGCATAAAAAAAAACAGAAATTACGTAGTAAATTCAGAAGTAAGAAATGAGTTAAATTCTGATCAACTGACAGTCACAGTAGAAATGATAAGCGAAACATTAGAAGTATTCGACAAAACTTTTTTCAATTAGAAACTATCTGATTGGAATAAATTTAAAGCAGAAATATCTAAAAACTGACCATGATTTCAGGAATAGATACTCGTGAACAAATAGCTCAGAGACTACAAAAGCTCACTAATCTAAATCAGATAGTAATTAAAAAACATAGGAATATGAACTTCGTAATAAACACAGAAATATTGCACAAAGAAAAATAAACTAAGAAATTAATAAAATCAAAAATAGATTATCAAATACTACAAATCGGAAAATTAAAGAAAATTCTAACAATAATTGGACTAAAAAAAGTAGATTTGCTTACAGATAAAGACAACTCGTTGTGGAAAAGCACGTGAAGCGTTAAAAAGAAGATAGCAGAAAGACCCATTCGACATGGAAAAAATGGGCTTGGTCTTAGGTATGAAGTAAAATCTAGTGAATTAGGGAACCAATTTGAATCAGTGACTCACAGAACAGAAGATCCAGGTGATTATGATACAGATGGAATAGTTAATATCACCTATATTATTATTAAAATTCAAAAAGGAATATTCCGAAGATATCAATTAATTATCTCCTAAAAAAATACAAACCAAATACAAAATAATAAATTAAAGTAAGCGCATGTCTATGATAAAATACAATGATAAAATACAAAATTTACTACTGAAAAATCCGCCTAAGAAAGTATTAGTACAGTTAACTTATATATTTAATAGTCGTCTTTAAAATTCCTACTTCCCACGAAATTGGAAAAGGATAATTATCCTACATATTCAAAAGCCAGGGAAAAGTAAATTATTCTCGCAAAACTACCGCACAATTAGCCTATTCTCAACCATTGTTAAAGTTTTTCAAAGAGTAATAATAAATAGATTTAGAAGGCATGGAACAAAGGACAAGCAACTAATCTAGGAGCATTTGGGTTTTAGGGATCGTAGAAGCACAGTCCAGGGGCTATCAATATGAACAGATTATACATATAATAATTATAAAACAAATCACTTTACAGCTGTAGCATATCACTGTATTGCACAAGGGTCTTATCCAAAAGCTAGCTCAACCGAATTATCCAATTTATCTTATTCAAATTGTTCAAAGTTATTTGAAAAACAGAAACTTTAAAGTCCAGGTTATTAATACAAAATTGAAAATTTACATAGTAGTGGTTGGTGTACCCCAGGGATCCATTTTGGCATCTGTACTATTAATACTCTGTATAAATACTCTTGCTCGAGCGAAGAAGACCCAAGCCGAGGACCTCCGAGGATCTCCCAGGATCCCTCTCGACTGACACATCGTTTGCATCATCGTCCCCACAACATGACCACTCACCACATTGGCTGCACCCAGTAGCGTTTTCT
>NC_046657.1:82413572-82414462 GCF_010883055.1 Belonocnema kinseyi
CATCTTAAGTATTAATGTCCCAATTGTCACACGCTACAATAAGACGCAAACTTCCAATGTAAACAGTATTAGCAATAGGGAGTCATCGTGACTCAGATGGTATAGTGCTTGTCCTATGTTCCAACACTGCAGCCTTAGCAGGCACGCTGGCCTGTGGGTTCGATTCCCAAAACAGGAAGCGAAACTGGACGTGCTTTCGGAAAGCTTTGCTTCTTCCCCTGGTATACTACCACACAGACCAACAACCAATATATAACCCTATAGTACAGTCGCTACAAATCTGAAAGTTGATGCGACTATCTGACTATCTCTGAGTTTAGCATCTACTCTTTAGGCTTAAAGTGATCTTCCTCTAAAAAATATAATTAAAAATCAGTAGAAGGGCAGTGACAAAGTATGTCACTTTTTTTGCTTATTAGAGCTGAACAAAATTTAAGATTAATTAATGTAAAAGTGAATGTATCACATTGAAACAAGAATAAATTCTCAACAAAAAGTGTAATAATTGATATATCCACATAAAAATATTTTAAAGTTCAATACCTGAATAGGAGCTCATCCGCTAGGGCTCGCTTGTGAATTCTGAAAAAGATATGTTCCCCAGGATTCACCACGCATTTCAAATAAATAATTAGTTACGAATGAAAAAAATGTAACACAATATTAAAATTGTTCATAAATACATTCGGGACGTGCATTAAGTACTTTCTTCAAAATTGAAGTTGGTTTTAACTAATGTAACGGTAAGTGAGTAATATTTGATGTTAGACGAGTGTCAAAATCGTTCTGTACAGTCTGTCAAGTTAAAGCGTGGGTGGCTTTACTCGCAGTCGGTAAGGTGTATCGACATGATTTTGGTGTCAAAATATTAAGAATAGCTCCCTCTTTCA
>NC_046657.1:82414562-82420939 GCF_010883055.1 Belonocnema kinseyi
GTAACCCCAAACAGAAGCCTCGTCGGTGAATATTACCTCGTCCCAATCTCGATCAACATTTTCCTGGGCCCACGCAAGTCGCTTTTCGATGTGCTTTTCACATTGATCTCAATTAATTAAATAAAGTGAATATCTGCAGGTTGTACGTAATTAATTGGTGATAAAATCTGTTGTTTTACCTATTGAATAAAATATGGGAATCAAACGCTTTTGAATAACTGCAACAAAAATTGTAATACGTATGATTATAAAAATTGCAACGATGAGCCTGAGATTGAAATGATGAAAGGTAAGAAACGGCGAATTATTCTTATAAGCTGGGTGTTCAGCGACCTTGAAAATTTCGTCTCCGCTACTATAGAATGTTAAAGTATACATTTTTTGTGATATTTGAATCAGAAATTATAAAAATTATTAGCTGAAATCTTCAATATTAACTCAGCTGCAGAATAGACCTTTTTATTCTAGACGTCGACAGTGCGCACGTGCCAGGATTTTACGTCATTTCCGTATTTTTCGAACAGTTTTGTGTCGAAATGTATGGAAAATATTGTAAATAAAAACTAAATCACGTTTTTTCCTTTTAATAGTGGTTTTCTAGATTTAGGACTTCGTCTGAGCTGCTCAATACTGTGCTCTTCTACGGATTCGTGCACTAATTTTGCACCTGGAACATCATCTTCCCTGAATTTCGCCGAATTTTCAAGCATTTTTTAGAAGATGACAGGTGCCAACAGATGCAAACAATGGCCTTGGTCGCCGCACTCTTTGCACGTTTTTCATCGTTTTTTTAAATAGACTTTAAAATGTTCTACCTTAAAAATCTCTGTTATTTACAAATTAATTTTTTGTTCTTGTTTTCATTAACAATATTTTCCACACATTTCGACACAAAACTGTTCGAAAAATACGAAAATGACGTAAAATCTCATCACGTACGCACTGCCGACGTCTAGAATTAAAAGATCTATTAGAATGAGCCATGGCCATATAACGGAATTTTCAAGAGTTTAAACACTCGGTTTTTGAGTGTACACTACATTACAAAACATTAAAAAAGATTTTAAAATATTTAAAAGGATTTTGAACATTTTATAAAGGCGTGTTTATCAGATTTTAAATATTTCATAACAATTTCACAAAGAATTTTAAACTTTTAAAAGATGTAAAGGGTTTCAAAGATTTTGAAAAGGTTACAGTTAACCAGCTTTCAATGATTTTAAAACATTTGGGAGATTTGAAAAGGTTTCAAAAGATTTTAAAAGATTTTTTTACTAATTATAGATTTCAAATAATTCAATGATTTTAACGAATAAAAAAGATGTCGCAAACAAAGATTTAAGAAAAATTTCCCAAAGAAACCACGTCCCGAGAATTTTTGTGAACACATTATAATATTGTGTTACATTGTTTTTAATTCTTTACTAATTATTTATTTGAAATGTGCGGTGAATCCTAGGGAACATAACCTTTTTCCAGAATTTGTTTATACCACGCTTTACGACCGTCAGATACGTGGTCACAAACACGATAAAATTATAAAAACAGGCCGGTGAAAGCCTAATGTGTTTTGAGAACACAAAGCGACCCAAGAATGATAGCTTTCTGCATTCATCTCGCAAGTGCCTTGGCATAATTTTGCTACGAATGTAAGGATTTAAGGTTACGAACCAGTAAAAGCTTTTCACCTCCGAGAGCACTGATCACAAGGATAATTACTGTAACCGAATATCATTCGCACAGTTTTTGCAGCCCCTTTTTGGGTGTTCATACCTCTCATCTTATTCCTTCTCGTTTGCATTCTCTGTAATGCTGATGTTAATACTCCAAGGCTTTTAATTGAATGTAGAGTTAAGGCTTTTATTATCATGGAAATTTTCATTCCAGAAGAAACAAGAGCATGCTCCGGGAAGAGCATGATTCCGAGACAGCAGTTACTTCTGTTTTTGCAGCAACTTCGTAACGAAGCAAATGTTCATGCGGCCCCGGCGTTTAATAATGAGGATAGTTTCACCGATGAAGAGTTTGAAGCTATTGCTCCTGTAACAAAGGAACAATTTAGAGAATTGTATGCATTTTGTGATCCTATTCCGCAGTTACATGGACATGGTGCCAGATACGTGAGGAAAAAAGATCTGCTGACTTTCCTTTACAAAATGCGTCAAGGTCTTTCTGATGAATTTCTGAAAGTGATTTGTCATTATTCGAGTCGGCAAGCTACAAGCATGGCCATTTCTACTGTAAGAGAGTCTTTAATGCAGCGATTTGTGCCTGGTAACATTGAATTTAATGCAATAAGCAGAGAGGAATTCATTAAAAGATACGTGACATCATTCGCCAATGAACTTTATAATCCACAACCAGAAATTCCCAGAGCTATGGCTATCATCGATGGAACTTATGCTTACATGCAGAAGAGCATTAACTTTCGCGTACTTCGACAGTCATTCTGCAAACATAAAGGACGTCACTTCGTAAAATCTACTCTCATTGTTGCTCCAGACGGATACATATTTGAAATACAAGGACCATATTTTTCTAACTCACGAAACAATGATGCACAAATGCTCATTAACGAATTTGAAAGAGATGTGTAAGGTATGAGAGAATTTTTCGACATTGGTGATATTTTTATAGAGGACCGTGGATATAGAGATGCCCAACCACCTTTAGAACGCTTAGGAATTGTGTTCAAGATACCACCATTTCTCCAACAAGGACAGAGTCAATTGGTAACGGAAGAAGCAAACGAAGCTCGGCTAATAACGAAATCTAGATGGATAGTGGAATCCAGAAATGTTCACATAAAGTCCATTTTCAAGTTCTTCTTTCGTAATGCTGGTGCCATAATTAATCGATACTATCCTGTTTTCGAGATGCAAGGCGCTACAGCAGAGCTTGCAAGAGAATATATAGCGAGAGCTCGTGCGCCAAATATTGTGCAAGCGCGCGTAGAAGTGGACAATATGCGCTACGGAAATGCAAATTGGAATCGCCTGCATGAACTTCAAGTACCACAATTTCCTTGCCTTACATTGGAGGAAATACGCGACATTACAATTGGCGTGTATCAAGTAGAACTTGTCCCATCTTACGTTCAAGACAAGCTGCAACGAGAAGAGGATGAGCAGTTTCAACTAGATACGCGACTTAATGAACCTGGTTTGATCAGAGTACGAGTATTTTCTCGTTTCCGAAATGCGACAAGGTACCAGCTGTGGATAGCGTTCAATGAGATCGATGACACAGGACCAGACAATAACGAAACGCTTCTTGGTTATTACTGCACATGTAAGTCAGGGGCCAGAACTCTTGGCACTTGCACACATATTGCAAGCGTTTTATGGTTCCTGGGTTATACACGTTACCCGCAACACGTAAAGTATCCTCAAACTTCCTTGCTACAAAGGATTCTAGTCGCTGCTAATAGAGGTGAACAAGCGAAACCGAATCAAGAGCCAGAAATACGAGTAGTTTAATATTTCGCAAAAGCTACTGGGATTGGTTCTATTCGCTGATCATTGGTGCTTAGCGTTCGGCCTTCTCGCGAAGGGTACACTGAGATTTTCGGAATGTGCGCACTAGTTACTAATGTTACTTTGGGTGTCATTTCTGTCTTTAAAGAAGTGATTAATTAGTCAAGTTAAAATCTTGGGCGCTTAGCATTTGGTCGTTTTGAGAAGCGCGCTATATGAGTCAACGGTGTAGGCGAAAATATGACAGACCACTATCTGAACCGTCATTTCTATGTTGACATTGCTTTTGTATCTAAATCTATTGTAATTCGTTCTATTCACTGATCATGAGCGCTTAGCGTTCGGTACTCTTGAGAACAGTACACTGTTATTATCGATATGCGCACTAGTTACTAATGTTACTTTGGATACCATTTCTGTCTTTAAAAAAGTAATTACTTAGTCAAGTTCAAATCTTGGGCGCTTAAAGTTTGATCGTTTTGAGAAGCGCGCTATATGAGTCAACGGTGTAGGCGAAAACATGATAGACCACGATCTGAAACGTGATTTCTATATTGACATCGCTTTTGTAACAAAATCTGTTGTAATTCGTTTTATTCACTGATCTTGAGCGCTTAGCGCCGCATAGCACTAAAACTGTCCATTTTTTAAAAATGTTTTTACGGATATTTCATCCGGCACTTATAACCTTAAAAATTACAAAGTTTCAGCTAAATCCACCGAAAGCCATTTTTCCATACATTTAGTGCGGTGTCCTTTGGACAACCACCATACGAAGTCCCCATTGCAATCTGAAAAAAGAGAACATCTTCCTCTTCTCCTTTCTCCCTAAACAAGAAAATAAAATTATTCTTCTTCAATTTGAACGAAAATAAAAAGGAGGAAAGAAAAATGAGAAGGCAAGCAACTAAATCCCCTTCCTTCTCTTTTTTATTTCTTTCGTCCTTTTTATTTCTACCATTATCAAATCACAATAAAAACCATTTGTAAAACAAAAATATTTATATATAATAATCACCAACGTTTCGGCACTCATACAGCACCCGTATCAAGGCAAAAAAATATATAATAAAATAATAATAAAAGATTTTATTTTCATTCTTTACATCAACTTGATTATTCGACGTTAAAAAATGCTTTTGAGTTTGATTTTTATCTGATTTGAACATCCTAAATCTTTATTTTAACTGACTTGGATTAAAGGTCATTTTTATTTTAGGTTTGTTTATGGCTGGTTGGCCTTTTAAACTTTCACTTGATATTCAGTTATTTATTTTCAGTTGTCAGTGAGATCGCATCGTGGCAGCTGTGCTGTTCCTGCTGGCTACAAATTTTATTTTCAGGAATTCTTTACATCAAGTGATTTAAGCAATTTAATGTGAATTCAAGTGACTTCAGCGAAGGTGTTCATCTGACTTTACGAGTGGCTATCCCCTCGATATTTACATAATTTTTATTAAATTATTTTTTTAAAGTAACGTTATGTATAACATGCCTCGAGCTCGAACTTTAGAAACAACTTTCAATCCGCAAAATTTAAAAACATTCTTCTTACGTACGCTTTAAATCTTTGGCGGGTATGCAATCAAACTAATTTTTTACGTAAGATGTGTTCATATTTTGGAATTACTAAAAAGAAGTTTGAATAAATTTGGTAGAAAATCCAAATATTCAGTCGAAAAATGTACTACATTGTTAAAGATTTATTTTTTACATTCTCATGCTAATGAGGAGGTGTTTGTTTTATGTAGATTTTCAATTTGTTGATTTTCATCAAATCTCTACGATTCGAGACCCCCTGAGTCAGAAAAAAACGATTTTTACGAAGGTTTTTGTCTGTCCGTCTACAGTCTGTATTCTGTAAGCACGATAACTTTCGAAAAATTGCTTATATTAGATTCTGCTTTGTCACACTTTTTTGTGGCCTAAGAAGAAAGAATAAGTTCATGAACCAGCTTTTTTGGATGAAAATTCGAAAGGTGAACGCGTTTACAAAATTTTTGAAACCACATTGTTTTAAGATTTAAAAATTCTATTTACGGTTATACGTAGTACTCAGAAACTTAAACAATTTATCTAAATGACTTTTTTCTATAAAAAAATTTTTTAGAGTTAGAGCATTTTGAAAATAAAAAAAAAACAAACTAAAATGAACATTTGAAGCCAAACAACGCATATTATAAAAAAAATTCAAAAAAAAGAAAAACGTGATTTTTAAAGACCTACAAGAGTATCATTACAAATTTTTTAATTTGGTCGAAAAGTTAAACAAAATTTCAAAATTTGATCGTACCAAAAATAATGAAAAATTCCGTTTTTTTCTTTTGTTTTTGTTTTTTTTTCGTTCCCGGCAAAGTTCTACAAATTTTTTACGAATCAATTTTTGATAGGACGCCTAGCTTTTGTTTTAGTCGTCAAAAACAACATTCAAAATAAATAAACAAATAGGAACCTATATAGGTTCCTGCATTATACCCTATGCAGATGCGCAGTAGTTTGTCTTTAACCGTAAAAAACAAGATTAAAAATATTTTTTAAATATATAAAAACAAGGAAATAAGTATTAGTATGATTTAATTTTTATGCATATTAAGAATTATTATGATATAAATTTATTGAAATGATACATTTTTCAGTTCAGCTTATAATATAATGCAAAGCAAAAAGGGAAACAAATATTAAAATAATCATAATAAAAACAATTTGCTCTTAATTTTGCAATATCTGAATAGGCAATTCCAGACAGAGTTACATAAAAAGTGTCCTATATTTGATATAAAAGTGTTGCGTATAATGTATTATGTGTAATTGTGGGTCCGGATGCAATAAGGGCACATAAAATTTTTTCGTGCGAAAACGAAGTCCCCTGGAGGCTTTAGAAAAAATTTTCGAATTTTAATT
>NC_046657.1:82421039-82454636 GCF_010883055.1 Belonocnema kinseyi
AAATTAAAATTCGAAAATTTTTTCTAAAGCCTCCAGGGGACTTCGTTTTCGCACGAAAAAATTTTATGTGCCCTTATTGCATCCGGACCCACAATTATTTTAAAAGGTCTGTGAATGAATGTGGGAGAAATGCAAAATCCGAGCGCAAAGAGCGAAAGCCATCAGTCGCATCAGCTAAACTCTTTTAACAAAAGAAAATTCACAATCACAAATTTACAGTAGTAGATGTTTTGAGTCTTAATTTTGAAAGATTTGCGCAAGAATGTGTGAAAATATAAGGACCGAGTGCGTAGCGCTAGGTAAATGCATAATCGAGGGCGAAGCGCAAGATAAATGAACAATCGAGTGCGAAGCGCGAGATAAATACGTTAGCGAGCGCGAAGCACGAGAACCAACAGTCGCTTCTTATACAAAATAAATGTTCTAAATTTAAATCTTGTTTGCTTAAATGTCAACTATTAGGTACTTTTTGGGTTGAAAAATATTTTTTGAGATCACAACTTCAATTAAATTGAAAATTGAAACTTTGAAAATTCGTTTCTATTTATTTACAAATTAATTTGTTTAATAAATACTTTAACAATTTGGTTCAAAAATTAACTTTTTGCTTTCGAATTTATGTAATTTTGGGAACATTGCTCTTTTCTTTTGTAAAATAATCTTTTTGGGTGAAAATTTGTTTTCTATTACAGTTTAAAATTCACATTCTTGCGTTGAAGATTCAACTATTTTTGTCACAATTCTTCTTTGTTGCTTGAAAATTTAACAATTTGGTAGAAAATTTAACAACGGCAAGAGCATTTTTTCTTCGATAAAATCCCAATGGACCGATGAACGTAAACCAACTTCGTGCACAAAATTCAACTTACGTAACGTGAAACGAACTGAATGCTATGATCTTTCCTTTAAAGCTTTTTTAAGTGTCCTGGATTTCGACCCAACTCAGCTGGTAACCCTAGTCTTGCATTAGAAATTATAGACAAAAAATGCATCAAGTGGTTACGTGACAAATATTGAATACTTCTGCATCCTTTTTTTGGCCTCTCAGTTTGAATCTCCATAGCATTAGGAGTTATCTCTTAAATAGAGAAACTTTAATGCCTTTTAAAATATTAGCACATTTCCTTATTTTTACTTGATGTTTTTCAAATAATAATGACGTGAAAAGTTTTTTAAAAACATAGCAATTATAAGGTAAAACGACAATGACTGGAGCAATTACAAAAAGCTAACCCACATAAACAAAATTTTAAAGTAGAGAATTAAAATTGTTGTCAAAAAAACCGTTATAATAAGTGGCTGATACTTTATTTGATCGATTAGAACAACAAAATATATTATTAATTTTATTGTTAATTAATATAAATGAATATTTTTAAAGCTAGTCGGATCGCCCATTCGTGGGACAAGCTCGAATTAAAAGGATATGAGTTTACAGATTTAGAATTATTGAATAGAACAAAAATTTGTTGGACTCCAGCACGGTTGTATCCCAACAGGCAAGGAAACTTTAAATTAAACTTTTACAAGAGCAGAAATTACGAAAACAGGGAGGGTTCGTCAGGTAGACCTAACAGAAATTACAGAGAGATCTAATAGAAATTCCAGAGATATATTTGGATAAATAAGGTACTTACACATCGACGATTATAAATAGAAGATAGCGTCTGTCAAATTACCATTACAAGCCCCTGGACCTAGTGTTGGGTCGTCACCTGAAATTACCGGTAACTGTAGAAATTTCCGGTAAAGTAGAGGAAATTCTCCGGTAACGAATGATAACGATATTTTTTTGAATTTCAACACTAAATTTGAATTGATTATTGTTTTTGCGTTTATTTTATATAAACCTTTCACGTTTAAAAGTGTTCCTTAACCTCTACGGTGGGATTTGGTTTTGCTTAAAAATGTATGCACACATTATTTTTTGCAAAAATATTGTTCGTTTTGATTGTTCACACTTTGCAGATTAAGTTGACAGCAATTACGTATGTATTTGTTGCATAAAAAAGTCTATAAAAAACATTTCTTGAACATAATGTTTCGAAGGCCCGTGCTTAGGTCCTGAGGCCCTGCGTTCGACATTCGAACCACGGAACAGTCAGAAGTCTGACATATCGACGGGAATTTTCAAATTCAAAACAGGAATATAAGAATCCTCAACTAACGTTCACGGACAATGGGTTCATATGTATTTTACAAATTTAGAGACAATTTTCCTGTCACAATGTATTGAAACGACTTCAATTATTTTATGCTTAAAAATTTCACTATTTTGTTGAAAATTTTATTGTCTAAAAAATCTTTTTTGATTAATATTCAAAGTATTTTGTTAACAATTCGTCTTTTTAGTTCGAAAATTCATCTTTTTAATAATGAACTTCATCTTTTTTACCAAAACTGCAACTGTTTGGTTGAAAATTAATCTTTTCACGCTAAGGCTTCAACATTTGTATTGAAAATTTTTTAAATTAATTTAACTGTGTTAAATGTTTGTAATTACAATTTTTTTAAATATATCAGCTATTATATTTCTTGATAAAAATGCACTTTTTTAGTTAAAAAATCCACTATTCGGTTAAAATTTGTACTACTTTGTAAAACATTATTAATTTTACTTGAAAATCGCACTCTTTTTAACTATTATATTTTTTGAAAAAGTTCATCTTTTTGGTAGACAATTAGTCTTTTTTTTATTTTTAAAATTCAGCAATGTGTTAGAAAAATAAAGTATTAGGTTAACCAAAAAAGGTGAATTCTGATAAAAAATATGAAAGTTGATATTTCAACCAAAAAAGATTTTAATTATAAATTGAAAGCAGTAGAATTAATTATAAAATTAATTAAAATTAAAGCCTAAACAGGTTAATTTTCAACCACAGTTGCATTTTTCTCAAAAAGATGAAATTTCTAATTAAAAAGATAAATTTTTGAACCAAAAAGATACACCTTCAAGAACATAGTTTAAATGTTAACCAAAAGAATTTTTGAGTTAAGAAAGGAAATAAATCAATCAAAATGTTTAATTTTCAAGTTATTTAAAAAAGTAAATCTAAAATATTAATCTTATAATATTTATAATATTTCATAATTATTATTTTAGAATATTACATTTTAATGCCTGCTTACTAATTTTTATTGAAAAATTAAATTTATGAGTTACTATTAAATTGCTTCCTTAAGAAGTTGGTAAAATTTTACGTTAAAATTGGATGCTTGTTTTAATTATTTTGGATAACATTTTTAGAACAAATAATCAATTGAACGTTGAGCATTGAGCTTATAAACAATATTTTTAACATGTCACTAACACAATACTACTACATTTAATTTAAAAAACGGCAAAAGTAACCGTCTCAGTAATGGAGACGCAATTGCGCAATTCACGTGGAAGTATACGAAACTAAGTCAGTCAGCGACAGCTCGTCCCGCTTTAGGCAACTTCGTCAAGAATTTTCGGTCTTGTCCACCAGACGAGATAAACATTTATATACGTTTTTGGGGTCGCTGAATCAGAGTCCGGAGTTGGTTTGACTCGGTCAGGTCGCATTTCGTTTCTAACCTCAAAAAAATGATAAAAGTACAAATTTAAAGGTCATTTGACTCGGCGAGATCGCATTCCATTCATAGCCTTGAAAAAAATGAATTTAAAGACCGAAAACTGTCCCTGACACACGCTCATGCCCACCTGCAAGGCAGCGTGTCTTGGCTCACTTCGTTACCTCAACAAATCTAAAAACGAATCATTGTAAACATCCTCTATAAGGGCATTTGTCATCGTCACAGTATCTGTCAAAGCAGCAGGATTTTGTGCTACAGGCTGATAGCCATGCTCAAAGAATGACTAACAAGTTCAATGTACCAGACGCTGAATACAAACAATTTATGTCGAGAACCGTTTTCCGTGTTTTAATTTTTTATGGTTATAAATGGAATACGACCTCACCAAATCAAATAATCTTTAAACTTGAACTCAGCGATCCTGAAAACATATAACCGCTTTGCTTTCAGAGTGTTTCCGTGAATGTGCCAACTTTCATTATTTTTTGGTGGTTAGAAACGAAATGCGACCTGACCGAGTCAAACCAACTCCGAATTCGGATTCAGCGACCCCAAAAACATATAAATGTTTATCTCGTCTGGTGCACTAAACATTTTTGTTTCGTGTGCCTGTGGAATTTATCCAAATGCGGGACAATAAAATATGTATACCTCATTGAATAGAATCACTAAAAAAGTTATGAATTTTATTCTTAAACATATTGTAAATGTGCAAAGAATTACTCATTCGCCAGACAGTCATTACGCATTCTATTAGTGTAGGAAATTCCATAACTACAGGAGAGAAATTTCAAGAGATTAATTCACGGAAGCGAGTGATTTTAGAACTACAATTTTTTACGTGATTTAAAGTCTTGAACTCTTTGATCTAAAAGCATAGAAATTAAGACCTGAGAAAAGGGGGCGTGGCCTAATTCATGAAACTTCGAGACCAATGCTTTAAAAGCAAGGGTTCCTAGATCTTAGTTCTCGCGCCAAAGCATAATAAATAGAAGGAGTAGTTTCGTGAAGTAATCTCCTGAAATTTCTCTCCGTGCACAATGTTGTAAAAGTTATTAGGAAAGTTTTGAAAGACAAAAACCTGGCAAATTTTGCAGAAGTTGATTTACAGATTTTGAGGTGTATTTTTTTATTTATTTTTACAAAAGGCATAACTTGCCAGAACAAAAATACATAGTGGTAACAAATTCAAAAGAACTTCAAAAAGACTAAACAAATTTTAATTTTATGATTTACATTGGAATATAAAAGAGACTCAACGATATTTATTAATGTCCCTGTATTAGACATACTTTTTACGTTTTCTTAGTAATGGTCAGTTTACGTTATTAAAATTTGCAAATTTCATGATTTTGGAACGCGTTCTAATAGATCTTTTCATTTCAGGATAACATCAGGACGCATGTCACATGCATGTCGAAACATTTGAAGATATTTGTGACGTTACTTTTGCCTCTGCTCTTAAATGAGAAGGTGTATGTTTCAAACGAAAATTGTGTGTTTAATTTATTTCCTTAGTAGCGCGGAACGTTCCGAGATCGTTCCACGGAAACCTTCGGAACGTTTCCTGAGCGTGTAAAATTTCCGCCGCTTGGGAATGCTCTAGTGAAAAGTTCTAGGAAAGTTCCAATAGGACCTTAGAGGAACCTTCTATTATTGTTTTTTTTTAACAACAATTATCTTTTAAACCATAAGAGATAGGTAAAGATAGATGTGATTTTTGAGTTTTGAGCACCGCATATACTACATTCTAATATAATATCCATATCATAGACTGACCTCAATTTAACCTTTTACTTACGGTTTATCAGATATTTATTGATAATAATAACCACAACTGGAACTTTCCTAAGTGGCAGACATTTTACACGCTCAGGGACGCGTAAACACGGCAGGATCGGTGGAACAGTTTCAGTTTGGGTAGGTAGTGAATTTGTTTACCCCCCTCCCCTTCAAGATTTCGTCAACAAGAGTTTTGTACGAGGACTACTTCATACACCCAACACCACTTCCTCCGGCCCTGAAACGCTGAACGTTCCAGGAAGGTTCCCGGAACGTTGCGTGTTATTAGGGTTAAGGTTATATTTAGCAGCTCCGATCCGCTTTGAAAGGGATTAAGATCTTATTAATTTTCACCGCCTAATAAGGATTAAACACCGAAGGACAGAATAGGCATTCTTAGGAATCCAAAATTTTTAATAACTTTTATTGCATACCTCCATACCAGGTAGCTACCCGAAATGGACCGCAGAGACGCCACCATACTGATAATTGTCCTACCTATAGAATAGCTTACTCTGACTTTATGCCTGCATAAACATTATTGAAATCTTACCAAATTATTTGCCAATAATATGGAAAGAAAGATTTAGCCGCGTTGAATTTGGCCCCATCATATTCAGAAGTTGGATATTGCATTATTTGAGGAGTAAGGATACAAATTATGATAAATCTTCTTGAATTAATATGTCAATATTTAAAGGTGTATTTACCTTGACATTCATTGATCAAAATGGAATTTAAAATAATGTCCTGAAAAAACGTTTAACTAGTATTACCCAAAATTTGCGTGATGAATATGTAATCGGAAATTAATTTTTATCTGATTATATTTTATGGATAGGCGTTGTAAATCTACTTTTAAGCCAGCTTAAATTTATGATCGATTCATAATATTCCAATAATACATAAATAACCATTATCTCAATATTTGCAAAAAATGGATTACCAACGTTTTAGTCGCTACATAATCATAAATAGAGGTATAGTATAATTCTGAAGATTGAGCTTGTAATTCAAATCCTATTTATTGGTAGTTGTTCATTCACAGCTTCAAAAATATAAAAACATAATTAAAAATTCGGGGCGTCACAGTTCCAAAAACTCAAATGTTCTACATTGTTTTTTTTTGTGCAGCCGTTTGGCGTTCATTATATTTTCTAATATTAAAAAATAAGCTTTCACAAACATTTTACTACATAAATGAAAATAAATCGTTTTTCATTTTCGTTTTCTTAATTTTTTTCAACATACACTCCTCTGTTGTAGCCATCGGGGGCACCGGAAGGCATATCGAGTATGTTGAGCTTGCTACAGGCCAAATTGTTGTCATGCTGAATTAAACATGCCAAATCAGAGGGACTTTTTTACTCACACACTCTAACTAAAAAAAAAGAACGAAATTTAAAACAGATACACAATTTTTCTAGTGGGTGTGTCATTTTTCGGCAACTATACTAAACGATTGGTGAAAAATATTCAGATAAAATTCACCTACCAATTCTATCGGAGAAACCCACTCCTACACCGCTGGGACTCAAGTTTTATCAGGCTTGTTCCAGCGCCCTCGGTAGCAATCATCGCTATACATTAGGAAGAGAAAGAGAGACACAAGGAATAGGAAAAGAAAATAAATACAGGGCCGGGCTAAATATTATGGAAACACGAATTAAAATGCCATCAATTTTAAATTCGTTCGTTTAAAACAATTTTTTAATAGATAACTAAAACCTAAACTAAAAAGTATTTTATTATTTTAAGTATTAGAAAAACATTCTTAAAAATGTTATATAGGCTAAGCATATAGATCTGCGAACAACGGCCAATAACGGAAACGAATGTTTGAAATATAGCTAAGTGATTTAGCCAGACTCTATTAGCATAGTCGGCGCTATAAACAAGTCGCAAGTAATACTTCTGTATGATCTAATAGGTCCCAAAGATAAATTTTGTTCAAATCGTGAACAAAATCCCCCGAATATGAATATCTTGGTTAGGTTTTCAAAATCCCCGTCAATTTTTGTTTAAACTAATTTGTAATATGAATTTTAAAAAATATTATTCACAATTGAAAATAAATTTTTAACTTTGAACCAAAAAAAATAAATATTTTTCAGTTAAAAACAGTTAAACTATCAACAGGAAAAAAGGAAAATTCACCAAACAAAAACAGATCTCTGATAAAAACTTGTTTCAGTTTCAATCAAATAGTTAAATTTTCAACAAAGAAGTGCGTTTTTAGCCACAAAATTAATATTTTAATTTTCAAAGTAAAATAATTTTTAATTGTTAGCATAAATCTAGGCGGGGCCCGATAATAAGTAGTCCTGTACTGTATTTGCTTTCTTTCCCGCGTCCGAGTGCCTCTCTTTCGCTTTTTAATGTATTACGAAGATGGGTACTGCAGAGAGTTCGCAGTGCAAACCTTGCCTCTTGTTGAAGACTGTACCGCCAGAGCTCGACTCGGCCGAAACAATAGGCCCCCCGACGGCAGGGTTAAGGGGCTCGATGCGAACCCCGTGGCAGCTTTTACCCTTGATTTTCAACCATATTTCATCCTAATCACAAATACAAACTGTAACGAATTTTAAAAAAACGGTCCACTATATTTTAGGAAATTGTAGTCCTTCTTTAAATTCAAGTCGATTAAGATTTTTTTCCCTTGAAAATGAATTGTTTAACTAAAAAAGTAATTATTCCATCCATGGTTGAAAATTTATCTTTTTTCGTTCAAAATTTACCTTTTGTATCTTTGTATCTTTGTTCGTTAAAAATTAACTTTTTTTAAAAATGTAACTTTTCGAGTTAGAAATTCCACTATTTGATTGAATATGCAACTGCTTTTGGTAGAACTTTAATCTTTCTTGGCCATTTGTTTAAAACTGCGTCTTCCTGGGTAGAAAATTCAACTATATTATGTAAAAATTAAAATATTTGTTTAAACTCTTCATTTGTCGTCGAAAATTTAACTGTTTTTTTTTAATGTATTCTTTTTGATTGAAAATTTATCTTTTATGGTAGTAAAGTCATGTTTCTCGGTTGAAAATTCTTCGTATTTATTTTAAAATTAACTTTCTCTTCAAAAATGTAACTGTTTACTGAAAAACTCTTCTTTTTGGCTTGAAAATTTCACTATTTGGTTGAAAATTCATCAATTGATTGGAAAGATTTCGGTACAAAAACTTTTTCAGTTCAACATTCCACTATTTTCTTGAAAATGCAACATATTTCCACTTGAAACTTTAGGAGTTTAAAGAGTTTAATATTGAATCTAATATAGTAACTATATACATTTATATTATTTAAAAGAATTTATTCCGCCATTATATCTCTATTCTCGTGAAATATCACCCCATTTTCCCTATTTAAGTGCACATACGACGGGTATTTTACTTTTAGAAAGGAGGGGGGGGGGAGCAAACTGCTCTTTCACAGGGTGAGATATGGCGGGTTCAATAATGACCTAAAATTGGTCCACTCACTTTTACTACTTTTATTTTCCATTCTTAAAAGGAAATTAAATAGTAGGCGAACAAAATTGATAAAGGTCGGAGAAAACATACTTTTTGTGTTTTTGTTCGAAAATATAGTTTATAAAAATATTTTAATTTGTAATTTATTTAAAAAGTTCCCTCTAACCATGAACGATCTTCGAAGGCTATATTTTCTGTGCTTTGATGTTTTGAAATCTAAGGTCCTCTCAGATTTTCAAAGATTTATTAGTATTGTTTATCTTATGTGCATATATATTTGATTGGATTTTTTTAATAGGGGGGATTCCATCCCGGTGCGAGCTCAACTCCCAAAATGTTTCCACTAGGTAACACTGCGTACGCCAAAAAAAATACGCCATCTTGATGAACCATCTGAGTTCGAATTTGGCTTCTTTTGTGATCTACGTCATTTGGAATTACATTTCCAGTTACAAAGCCAACTGCACGTGGACTTCCGGCAACATCTTCCCATACACCAACTACTCTGCCCGCATACATGAAAGTCCTAGTTGGTTGATTTGCTACTCGATTCGTTCCTGGATCTCTTAATTCTGTAAAAATAAAATAAATATATGTTTTAAAATGATAAAAAATAATCTTAAAACTAAACATTCAGCGATTCTACATTGAAGGAACTGACAATGAAACCATTTTTATTTAGAATTCTTTTAAAATCTTCAATTCAAAAGGATCCACACAAAACATCGGCATGTCACATTTACTAACGTGGTCCGTTCGGAATAGGCCCCTTAGATGTAAACTGAGCTCCCAAAACTAGTCCACTCTGTATAAAAATCACAAATCTCACGCCATCTATTTCAACGTAGCGGTTTTCAATATAGTGTTTTTTGCGATATTCCTCATTTGGAACAATATTTCTTGCAGATATAAGACGAACTTCACGCGGTTTTCCTCCAGGATTATTCCAAACACCAAACTCTTTGTTCGCAAAAGTGATAATCCTATGTGGCTTATTTGACTTCTTCTTTAGTTTCTTATTACTTGGTTCAAGCTGTGGTGAGCAAGGATGTGGGACAAGTGAACCAGGTGGCTCAGAGGGGCCAGCTTGGTCAATTCCAGAAGCACTTAATTCTGTGAAAAAACCAAGATTTATAATTTTGAAATAAATAAATCAGGGATGGCCATGAACGAGCTCTGGAAGCTAAAATCTGTTAACTCGTTAAACCCCACTCTTACCGCCTTTGCTAGGATAGAGCTCAATTAGATGGGAACATAGGTGGGAGCACGGGCGACTCTCGACTGCTTAGCAACCGAAGCCGAGTGGATACGAGAGCGTCCGATCCCAGCAAGACCGGCGTGCAGAGTGAAACACAACTTATTTTCTAACTAACATGTTCAACTTTTTAGCAATCACAAATAATTGAATTTAATATTATAATTTTGATTGATTTCCGTAATTCACATTTATAAACGTACGTACTAAAACCGAGAAGCTGCGCGGACGTGATTTCGCGCAAGACCGAGAGGATGAGAGGAAGTGGTATGCTCGGAGAATCGCGCGAAGAAAAGAAATAAAAATGGAGAAAAGGCGTAACAGGAGAAGCACTGCGAAGTGGTATGTGGCTATTCCTGAACTAAATATCAATCTTAAAATAAAATCATAAATAATGTCCAACTGAGGCACTGAAAATGAAAAAATTTTAATATGGTGTTCTTGAAGCCAACACAATTAAAAAAAGATAGCTTTTAAAAATCGCTAATTTAAAATTTAAAAAACCTGTCTACTACAAGGGCACATTCTCGTCGCGCGCATCTTACTTCGCTCGCCATTTTGGGCCGCCACATGCTCAAAAGCTTGCGCCACTTGCCACCGCTCCACCCATGTACTAGCATTGGACCGAGCATAGCTCCATCCTATGTTAGCACATAAATGGGAGCGCTTTGAGAAATCAGTATGCCCACACTAGTAACCAGTATAAGAGCAGTATGCCTAATTTTACTTCTTTTTAATTTTTAATTTTTTAGTATTTTCTCAGTGTTTCAAACCAGACCATTGGCCAAAGAATGTTGCATAACAAACTTGATCTTTATTTTTTGTTCCTTAAAAGGTTTGCTAAAGCACAATCTACTCCGATTAGTCTTTTAAAATTATCCAGAATAGAGATGGCAATATCAGAAACAACGACGACAAACAGAAACCATTTGAAAACCATTTTTCATTCTAAGGACCTCGAATCGTGAATCAATTCGACGATAGTTAATATTGAGATTTATAAATTGGGTTCACTTACCACTAAAATGAAGTAAAATCGTGATTAAAAGGATTAGAGTGCTGATAAAGATATTCATTCTTACTCTGGCAAGGTTCTGTAAACGGTGAGTGAGAAATTTGAAACCTTTTTATTGCTACATATACCAATCACTACCTGATATCACTCTGCTTGATTATTATCCTTAAATATTTCAGAATTATGTAAATTTACAATGTGTGTAAATGACGCTGTAAAAGTAATAAAATATCTCGACGCAGACAATTTTTTAGGAAATTTATAAACACAATTATGGAGGCTCAATTTATAATAATTTATGAACGTGAAGGAAGAATTTTTTTCCTTAAAGTTGGCTGTTTATTGTTTGAACAATCCAAAATTTGTTCAAATAGAACTTTCAAGAGGGAAAAGATAAAAACGCATTTTGATATTTTCTAACACACATCAAAGAAAAGTTTAAGAACACTCTTACAGTTCATTAAGTAGATCAGAGGACCCATAAAGTACACTTTATTCGTGACAGTTTATAGAAGGAAAATCGTTTAAGAAATAAAAATTAATTAACAAATATATCGAATCTTGCAATTTTCACTTATGAGGATTTATGTATCACAAAAATTGAAATGAAAAATTAATGATGAATTTGTAATCCTTAAAGTGGCAATATGAAGAAAAAATAACAAGCCTCTATAACTCGTCTACTACTTGGCGCTCGGGTCTCGCGTAGTGCGCGCAACACCCACCTGCTCGCGCGAAATTTTAAAATCGATGTTTCAAATAATTGTTAAGGTATCTATTACTTATCAGAATGTGAGGCTTTACACTTTTTTATTTCTGATAATGAATTAAATCGTAGCTAAAAAGTATATTTTCCATTTTCTAATTATGCAGCTTGAACTTTTTTGGCTTCAAGGGTTTTTAAAAGAAACTAATTCGCCATTTTGTGCTGCAATGAAATTTATGATTAAAAGAAATAAATAGCGTAAATAAGTAGTCAACTACGTAAAACTGTTAAAAATTGTAGTAAATTTAAAATATATATAAACCACGCTCTTCTACCATTCGGTTCGGTTTTGATTCCTCTAGAATCAAACCGAAGAGCCTATGACACTAAGACCAACCGCGGACAGGCATCCTATAGATGAAGAGCGATGCTTTACGACCGGCAGAAACATCAACACCGAGGTTTCTCTCAAGCCTAAAGATCTGGCTGAAATGGATGACGAGCTTCGTGGACATTTTTCCGGAGAATCCAACCTCTGGGCTATCAATTATTGTGTGTATAATGCAGCGAGAGCTTTGGCCGATGCGAACCGTAAAACAGAACCAACGGCTGATCATAAGACCAAAAGACGAACTGCATCAACTTGCCATAAAGATAGGCTGGGCAAGACAGTACGCGTCCCGCATTCAGTGTGGGATTGACTACATCACATCTGGCAGGAATTTTACCACCAAGGTTCGAAAGTTCGCGCGCGAACTCCGGACCCGTTATCACACACTTAACAAGTCAAAGCTGCTGATCATCAGGCAGCATATTGTTGAGAGAATACGGATACTATCTGACGCTAAGAGAAGTCTAGAGCGGAGGGAGAGGTGGTCAGAGAAAATCAACAGTTTCTCTCTGATCCATCTCGACTCTTCCAAGACCCTCCAGTTACTGTCGAACACCCACCCAAACCAGAGGAAATAGCTTCAAGTCGTTATGTGTTGCCCTCATAACATTTGATAAAGAATGCCCACCCATCACTACCGAGGAGGTGAAAAAAGTATTTAGAGGGATGAAGAACTATTCCGCACCGGGACCAGATTGTATCAAAACCTTCGGGCGGGAGAAGTTTTCTTCAACCCATCAGCATTTATCCCGTATTTCCACCTCATATTTGAAGTCGGAAGAGCCGATTCCAAAGTGTTTGGTGAAAGGGCGCACAATACTCCTGCCGAAAATAGGCAACTTAGCTGACCCGAAGAATTACAGGCCAATAACTTGTCTGAATACACTTTATAAGATATTCACAGCTATCCTAAATGATAGGATTGTTCGGGCTTTTGTAAATCTTAAAGGTTCATCCGCAAATAGTTGGGTGCATAGAGAGATTGATGCCGCTTTGGAAAACCAGATTTACTATCTCATCTGGAAAAAATCGTGTGACAACTAACAAAGTCACCTTACAGAGCGGTGTCTTTCAGGGCAACACCATGAGCTCACTCTTGTGCGGCAAACCTGCAGATCGAAAGTACAAGGTCACTCATGTATTTTACATGGACGATCTTAAGATCTATGCTAAAAACAGAGAGCAACTGCATCTAGTTCTGGGGATTGTCGAACGATATACTAAGGAAATTGGAATGGAATTTGGGTTAGATGAATGCGCCAAGGTTTATTTGAGTATCTGCAACGAACATGCTTGCCGTCCCGGTACTATTCTATTCATTTGGAGTAGTTCCATAGACGAAGAACGAGCTCAGATCTCTTGATATCGAGACAAGAAAGGTTATGCACACGTACAAAAGCATGCATCTTAAGTCTTCCGTTACGCGACTGTACATCTCACGCCGTCAAGGGGGTCGCGGAATATTGAGCCTTGAATGTCTTCACAACAGGATTATTCTGGGACAGCACATAGAGTTGCAAATGGAAGAGACCCTCTTCTTAAAATGGTCAGGAATCACGAAGAAGTGGGCAAAGGAGCGTTTCTGTACAAAGCAGCGGAGGAGGCTGCTGAAACACTCGGACTTGACTTCAGTATTAGGGGTGAGCAAAATGCATCAAATCTTATCTATCTCGAGTACTTACTCCTGAAAGCCCGGATTAAGAAAGCACAAGAGAAAAAATCTCGTGAACAGCTCCTCGATAAGAGGATGCACATCAGCTTTCTGGTTCTCTTTCCTTTTTTATATTGAGTTAATCGACCCAATTTGCACCTCACTTTGCTGACATCCATATCCAACCTGATCTTCCATGGTGGATCTCGATCCCTTGCTGGGACAAAAACTGCATTTGCAGGCCTAGTTTTTCGGCCCAACGTTCTAACGGTTGCTACAGCCGCACAGTATACAAGATTTTGCACCTCTAACACATTTTGTGCTACGTTCAAATACGTAGGTAAAACCTTACCGTCGAAATGTGCTATTAGTGTACGCAGATGATTTGTGATGTTCATTTTGGGCAGAGAATGCCTCAGTGTTAGGTCCACATATCTGAACTCTAGTAAAGCATGACCGAAATTCCTTTCCAGGTGCTGTAGTTCTTTTGAGATTTCCCTATCTACATCATCGTTAGCAATATCCGGATGTGGTTCTAATGGATCCGGTGCATGATGTTCATTATCCCTAGCACCTATGCCTTCAGCATCAATCAAGTCTTCGTTATCTACATCTTCCAAGGCGAGGTCGTCAATAGAAAGCTGCCGTTCCACTTCCATTTTTATAGCATCTATTTCAACAGCCGAAAGCAGTCTGTTCCACACATTTCTCTGCCAAAAAATAAAGGTGCATAACATCTCTGGTCATATGGTATGTACATTTTCGTCGCTTTTTTGGTTGCTGGACCTCTGCTTCTTCCCCTGGTTGTATAAGGTCATCCACCTCTGGAGGATGTGGTGGTGCTGGATCATCAATAGGTTGAGGAAGAACATCAATTGCTCCTGCTTGACCGTTTGTCGCGGCTTTCTCTAACTGATGTTTATTGCCGTCGTTTTTCCACGCTTAATCAATCTGTTGTTTAATCTCCATTGCTCGGTCTTCTGTAACATGTAGATTAGTCCTGATGTCTTTCACCTTAACGATAAGATCTCTTAGTGCGACCTTTTGTATATTAGAATACTTTGCAGCATATGTTGTCCTTAAATTGTATCCTTTTTCCTTGTTTGTTTCAAACTTCGCACTTTCATAATAGAGATGCACGAATTCATCTTGCATTCTGGTATCCGAATTGATGCTCTTCCTCGGTATTTCTGTCGAGGTGGTTGGCTGCAAACAGCTAGTGCCAGCCAAAGCATCCTCAGCAGGCACAGTTGATGTCCCACTGCTTACCGTTTGTCGCAGATGTTTTTGCTGGTCAGCTGTTTGATTAGTGAGATCTGCCTGGCCATCTCGCAGCTCACCATCGCCACCGTCCCGTATGGTGTGGCCCCTAACGGCGGCTCCAGGTGCGCCCCGACGATCCTCGGGAAGGGACAAGCGTTTCAAAATCTTTAATATATTCTTCATTTTTCATTAATGAGTTTTGGTATTCTACTTAGTCCGTCTCCTCTTCGTTACAAGCCTATTTGGCATGGGAAACCCTGTCAGTAGCAATGCTACCTCCAACATTGCCGTCAACGTCATGAAAGGAGTGCTCAAGCCCTACCGCGACATTAACGCAAACATTTTAGTGTTGAAATGTTGTCACAGGCTTATACTTCCCAACATGTCGAAGGCATTTTTTAGTTAGTGATGGATTTTTATTTGATCATTTTTGCACGGGGCTGTCCCGGTATATATCATCAGTCACGGATGCATTTTTATAATGCAATCAAGTGATCTGATGAAAGGGCAGTCTGCCCAGACATATTGGACAAAGCCTGGTTTTACCCCATCATTGACGGACTGGGTTGCAGTCAAGTACACGATGGGGGGACCTACAGCTTAAGGTGGGTTCTGAACCACCGGTGGGGTGGTTTATAATAATAATAATTATTATTATTATTATTATTTATAAAAAACATATCTGAGTTTAAATGTTGTCACAGGCTTATACTGCCTAACATGTCGAAGGCATTTTTTATTATTATTATTATTATTATTATTCTTACACCATCAAGCCATTTCCATTTCAGGGTGGGCGTGACTCACTTGACAGGAAAGGAGTAATTTGAGGAAGGGATACATAATTTTTAGATTGATCCAGAATTCTCGTGTTATTTATTTAAATAACACGTTCTTCCCGCAACACTGCTCCGACGCAGGTTGCTGATCAATATCTCTAGCAATCGCCATAAGTGAAGATCCTCAAAAAGTTCCGCGGTCCGCCTCAGGGCACGAAGCCATTTACTTTACCTTGATACACTTGTTTTATTAGTCGTTCATTTGGCATTCTCTCAACATGCCCGAAACATCTTAACGGATTTCTTTTCCATACGCGTATTAGCGTCTCGTCTGTTCCACATTCTTAGAGAATGATCTCGTTACTACTCGATCTCTTTATCTTGATAGGTCTATGTCTCGCTATCGTACAGTGCCGTCAGTACAAATATAGAATTATGTATTGCCATTTTAGATTTATTTGATATATTTTTACTTCTGATAAGAGGCCCTGCTCTACGAATAATCTTCTTACCTTCGTTTACGGGTCTATCTAACTCCTCATCTTTTTTTCCCGTCCCTAGTAAATAAGCTACCAAGGTATACGAACCTTGCAAATTGTTCAATTCTCTCAACATTTAATACAATATTGCATAATGTTTTATCACTTTTACTTCAAACACCATACTTTCTGTTTTATCTGCGTTAATTTTGAGGCCCATGCTCTCCATGCTTGCATTCAGTTCATTAAACATTCTTCGCAAGTCTTCTATTGATTCTGCCATTGCAATCGTATCATCTGCGAATGCTAACCCACGTACCCTTACTTTTTCGTGATCTACACCTTCTTCGTCGCGAAGAGCCATTCTTAGACACTTGTCCATTCAATATTATAATCTGGGCTGAGACCGCCACAGCCCCTGATGCTTGGGTGATCCCGTTGCGTCCCCTTATAAGCCTTAAGCTTGGCCCCAAAGCCCTCTCCACAGAGAGAGGACCGCGGTCACGCTGTTGGCTGATATTTCAGACTCACTGATGCAGAAGCTGCCTGCGAGTGTTACACTTTACCCCGCAATCGCAGGGCACTGACTGAGGATATGATTGTAAGTCTCATTATCCTTTCCGCACAGACGACAGAGGGGACTTTCTTCAAGCCCTATCTGATGTCTGTCGTACCGGAGGTTTTCATGTCCTATAAACATTTCTGTTAGGACTTTGACTTCATTCCGCCCGAGCTTAAGTAATTATTTCGCTCGATGAGGGTTTCGCTTTGAGCTTAAGAGTGTTTCAGTCTGTCTGCAGCCAGAGACCGTATCCCACTCATTCTGATGTGACCAACCCACTGGAAATGCTTACAACTACTCGGGTCCAGTGAAATTTCCCGTTGCTGCTAGCTTTGCTAGCCTGACCGATATCTCATTGCCCACTGATGCCACTGTATTCAGCAATCCAGAGAAAAGTGATTCGCTTTTATGTCGCTAGCTTATTCAGTGCCTCAAAGCACTCCTATACTAGCAGCGACGTGGTCGTTGTTCCATTCAGAGCCATGATAGCAGCCCTGCTATCTGAGTAGATGCGAATGTTTCTTTTTCCGCCATACTACATTGTCTTATAGGCGCACTAGAGCAAGGCCATAATCTCAGATTGTAGAACTGTTGTGTAGGACCCCATCGCAATTGCAAAGCCCATTCCGTTCCTTCTACGGTATACACTTGCTCCAGCGTTCTCCTTGTTCCTGGAGCCATCTGTAAGCTAGTTGTGTCCATCACTGGATAGGGGTGCCGCACTATTGGCCCATTCCTCTTTCGTGGATAGGCTACCTCGGTATTTCTCGTCGCAGAGGTAGAGACATGTGGACATCTTGTCCCTGAGCATGCTCAGTATCCTTTACCATAATTAACCTGCAGGCTGCTTTCGCAGCCACGGTGTTTATGGTGAGATGGAGGGGGAGATTAGGGCCCCCAGGGCCATCGCTTTCCATTCGAGACTTCACAGTAAAAAGTTCGACCCTGGTCCACCAGACGACTACCGCATAGGTTAGTCTGGGTCGCAGGATCGGTGTGTAGATCCACCTAAGTGTCTCCGGTTTCAAGCCCCAGCTTTTCCCTATGGCTCTTCTACAGAACCAAAGAGTCGCTACTAGCTTCTTGCACTTGTTTTCCAGATGCTGGTTCCATGACAGCTTCTTATCCAGGATGACTCCGAGATATTTGGCTTGCCCTTCGTTTTCGAATTTTTGTCCATCCAGTTTTAATGTACTCGTGGTTCCCCACTTGTACCTTCTGGTGAATACAACTGCACCGATCTTACTCGGATTCACTGATAGTCCAGTCCTCTTACGCCATGAATCTACTATTCTTAGTGCTTGCCGCATTACTCCGAAGAGCGCATCCAGATGCTGATCGCGCACAATAACCAGTATATCGTCCGCATAGCCTATAACGTGATAACCCTAACTCGTGCGTAGATGAAGCAATTCATCCACTACTAGGCACCACGGCAATGGTGATAGAACACCCCCCTGCGGACATCACGAGTCAACAGTTCCACATAAAGTGGTGTAACCCTTAGTCGTGGTTAGATTCCTATTGGCCAACATGTGGCAAGTCTATTTCACTGTTTTTAGTAGGAATGATATGAGGCTAATGGGTCGGAAATCCTTGGGTAAAGTATAACCTATCCTATCTGCCTTCGGAATAAAGACTACTTTCGCACCCCTCCATGCCGCCGGAACATAACCCAACGTCAGACTAGCTCTAGCAAGTCTCAAAAACGGCCCAATGATGATCTCACCAGCCCTTTGTAAGAGGACTGGATATAGACCATCCAAGACGGAAGACTTTTAAGGACTAAAGGATTTCAGGACCCATCTGATCCTGGCTGGGGTCACAATCCCGTTGGGTGGCTGCCGTTTCGGGCACAGTTGGGCCACAGGCAGCTATGATTTCCTCGGAAGTGCCGTCCCCCCATCTTCTACCTTTGTGAAGCCCGGAAAATGTTCCTTGATCAGGTGAGCCAAAGTATCCCCGTCAGACTCTGTCTATCACCCGTCAGACAATTTTAGAGTCCCGAGAATAGCATCCGGATTTCGAGAAAGCAGCTTGTACAGGCTGGCCACCTCTGCACCTTTCTCGATATTAGTGCAAAAGTTGGTCCAGATTTCATGCTTTGCCTTACGTATTGAACTCCTATACTCATCCCTCATCGATGTGAATAAGGTCCATAGTTCCTTCGTTTTGCCAGAACTAGCACGCCTGAACCCCAACAGGAGAGGATGACCCTGTACCTTGCAGTATTCCACCAGTGTACGTACCTCCACTAGTTGATTATTGTCGCTCTCATATAGCAAGTAAACCGATCCCATGACAAGCCTTCCTATTCCATTAAGATCCATGACTATCGCAATCTGGTCTCTGGAACATAGCTCAAGCAGCGGGATGACGTTGACTCCCTTCGCATGCCCTTGGATTGACGCCTCTGGGTACCTGTAACAAAAACCAGCCCCCCCCCCCCTAAGCCCCTTATGGTATCTCGAACTAACCAGGGTTCCTGAATTAGTGAGATACATGTGTGCCTCGCAGCAATGCCCCTCTGCAAAACTGCAGAGGCGCCTTTGCTGTGATGCAAGTTAATCTGGGGTAATGGTCAGACCGTGAGCAGTCATTTAGGTCTGATCCCGATCTTCCTGTCCACCGACAGGCTCCTTCTGCCCTTGGCTGGCCACTTTAAAGTTGACCTGTACATAAAGCTAGAAGGGCTTGTTGTTGAAGGCCACAAGGACCCTAGTTTGTGACTCTAGAATTTGTACAACTAGGAGATGTTTAACCTCTCCAGCTGTGTCCTCTTTCTGAGGCCTATCGCGCCTGACGATCCGCCACTACGCTCTCTTAATTGACCGATTGAATCCCTCCAGCCGACGGAGAACTGTTCTTTATTTTTCATAAAGCAGTTTCTTACTTCCTCCGAAGTCGTTTTGTATTTTCTTCTATTCTTCCGCTCTAATTTTATCCTTACTTTCCTTAATTAGTCGTTTGAGTATTCTCTCTTTGGGTCCGTAATCATTTATAAGTCTAATTCTTTCCTCATGGCTAAGACCTGCGATGTTCAAAGTTCTCCTGTACGCTTCTTTCTTTGCATTTTGAGCGGTCTGAATTTCATCATTCTACCACGCATCACCAAACATTCTTCCTACTACCGCAGTACTACACACTTCGATCGTACACCTAACAATGATATCCCAAATCTGAGTGCATGCGCCCTCTGTATCTTTGTTGTTTATAACCGCCTCCCAGGTTGCCTTATCTATGCTTTCACTTATCTCATCTTGGAAATCTATTCGCAAATCCAATTTCTGTAGGTTCTCAATTTTTGAAAAAACTCGGTGTACCATAAAAAATATCCCTTCTTTGGACTACCTTAATGTATTAGTCATAATTAATATTATAATTAGAATATTAGTAAGCCCATTATTGAGATACTAAAATGAAGCTGCTCTTTTATATTATAAAATGTTCTTTTGTTTATTTATTAATTATTAATTATTAAATTATTATCCGTTAGAATTTCGCTGAAGAGGATATATCGAAGATGTTTTTCCCCTTCCGAATTGTCGAAAAAAATCGGAGAATTACAATTTTATTACAGGGGCATAAATCGCCGGAAAATTGGGGAAACATTGGGCACATAAAGTCACTTACCAAATGCCAAATAAGTATAAAGTAAAGAAATTAAAATAAAAAATTATATGCACAAATTCATAATGCGCACGATTGAATTCATATTTATCTACTCGTTTACGAATATTATATAATATGAGAGAACCATCCTGTAAGTGTCTTTACATTTTTGAAAGTGAAAAAGTATGATTTTGATATATGTCTGTGTTGTATGAAAGTACAAATATGATTGGTACAATATATCTTATTTGGAAAAAAATACATCAGAGTTCAATAACTTCAATCTTTTTATTGACAATTTTATGTGATTCGAAAGATGTATCTTAAATTATTATTTTTCTGATTGAAGCAATTTTTAACATATTCACAGACAAAAAATAAGGATAAAATTTATTGCAGGTAATTTTTTAGAATGATGAAGTTCTATTCAGACAACTTCACGTATTTCATAATACATTTGTTATAAAGGAAAAACAAAAGAAACTTCAACCGATATTCGGGCAAAGTTTATGCTGTGACGTTAATTTTTTTCTGAGGTAATTTTTACTTCGGAAGCAAGGTAAAGTTTATTCTTAGTTTTTTCTGTGTTAGAATGTTTTCAAGTATTATTAACTTATTATCAGTCGATTAACAGGGTTTCTACCAAAACCTGGAAAATCTATAGAAGTCCTAGATACTATAAAAAAGAGCCGAAAACTTTCTATTTATATTTCTTCTCAAAGATTTAATAAATATGTTAGTACTTTTATGCTTATTTCACAAACTGAAGGAGCACAGGAATCTGTTAATTTTTTACTATTTTATGTTAATCATTTTTTATCATATAAAAAAACTTTCTTTAGAATGAAATAATAGTAGAAAAGACGTTTGAAATTTACATTAATTAATAATTTTGTATACAGTATCGGCAAAAATTATCTTCATGCCTATTTCTTATTCTGTTCCTGAAATGCCTTATTCTTAATAATATTAATATTATATTATTTTGCTAAATTGTTACGAAAATTTTAGAATTTTTTCCCCAGATTCTACCCTAGAGTCAAAATTGATCCAAAAAGTCGCAAAATTTCAAATAATAACAGTAACCACAACATAATATTAGAAAATTCAAAACAATAATATTTTAATATCCTTTTATTTAGTTATTATCATATGATTCGACGATCTCGCAAAACACCTTGAAGCGGATGATATCAGTATGTTCATCAGTATCAGTATATTCTTTCATTTCCAATGTTTTCGGAATTTTGTATAACTCTCTGCAAAAAGTCTACTTTGTCGCGCTTGATTGGATTTTCGACAGAAACAGGAAGATCGCTGGAGAGGCGCCATGGGTCAGCGAGGAACTCTTGATTTTTCCTAAAGCATCTCTCCCTGATTTGTATTCACCACCCAGTAAGAAAGCCTGAATTCAAAGGTATTGAATATTTCAATATGCAAATATTAGATTCCAATCCCTTTCAGAGTGAATCTGAGTCATTAAAATATTCACGCTTTATTCAAATGGCATCACTTAAAAAAATATATAATCATGTTAAACAAATTTAAAGAAAAAATCTTCATCGTAACTACCTCTGTGGCAATCAATCTTGACAACATTAAATGACAAATACTGTGTTTTAAAATATATTTATCCTCATTATTATTCGAAAAACAGTAAATAAGAACAGCGAAATTGATAAACTTAAAGGGATAAAAAAAGTTATATTTCATGGTAAATTTAGGGTATCCAAAAATATTGTCGTCACTAGGAACAGAAAGAAATTCAGTTTCAGAGACCACTTTTTCTTCTATGGAGATTCAAAACGCGAGGACAAAATTGATATCGAAAAGGATTTAGTAATTGTCGCGTCACCATTGAACAGGAAATTTTCGAATACTGTTCAATACAAGCCTTATGACTGGGCACCTCACGGGACACATTCTGTCTTGACCATCCAATCTTCTTCTTAAGCTGATGCAAGCGTCTTTTGGTGTGTTGACCATCGTCGGTTTTAGCCTTCGATTTGAATCAGCCAGAGCTCACGTAGCACCATAAACAAAACAACTTATAATCCAGAACGCAGAGTCTTCCGAGATATCCTCACGAAGTAAGGTATCCATTTTAGCCAGGTCTTGTGGCTTAGGCGAAATCTCGATATTAATGTTTCTTCTTGTCCCGAAATCACGATAATCTCTCAGGAGATGCCTGCTTTCCGCAAGTGATTTTATGTTGCTTTCTCCACTTCCTCTGCGACTTTTTTATAAAGCGATTGGGGAAGCGTTCCGCGTATATATCCCCTTTTCCAGAGGTAGAAAACTTAATTTTACAGTGATAGATGCGAAACATGCTGAGGCTCTGGGTGTTTTTGGCAACACAGAGTGTACATGCATGCCACAAAGCCTCCGTGAACAGGGATAATGCTCTCATCGTAATAGTCCAGCAAGTCATCCTTTAGTTAATCCGTCCACTTAATATAGACGTTTTGCCGGTTCGACGATGTGTTTCCATCTAAATTTTTATTCAGCATTCCAAACTCTAGGATGAGCAGCACTGTTTGCCGACACATTGCCAGATTCTCTGCGCATTCGATCGTTTTGAAGCGCATCTACAACTATCTGGTGGTTTGGTGGTATCATTTTTAATCCCACGAGCATCTAGGGCAAAGGTTCATCCATCCTAGAGTAGAGCTCCGCATTTAAGGATAAGGCTGCATACTATGAGAGGTCGCCCAGTATACCAGTCACCGCTTAATACACCTCACCCAGGTGCCATTCGGCATGTTAGTTACCCCTCCGCTTAGGGGTTATTCCTTCGGGACCATACCTGGACAATCGCTAAAGTTTATTATTAGGAAATGAAAGAGCATTGTTATGACTGTAGTTGAATTGTCTTTAGTAACCATTATTAACGCTATTTACTGATCGTTACTAGAAGATTGCACGGATCGTTGCTAAAGGTTTTTATTATCCATTGCTGAAGTATATCAGTGGCTGTTGATAAGGGTTTTATTGTCATTCACTAGGGAATTGTATTGATCGACATTAAGGGTTTCTTATTAAATGTTTTTAGGGGATGTTAATAGTCGTTGCTATGAGTTGTTACGTTATTTACTATTGCTCAAATTTGTTACAGTCCGATTCTAGAGGATGTTATATTGGCCGTTGCTAAGGGTAGTGAATAACAAGCGTAAGAAAAACTTCTTAATAATTGCAAAGGGTTGCTATGAGCTGTGGCTGTGGATCGTTATTGTCCATTGTTAGAAAGTTGAATGGATTGTTGCTGATGGCTGTTATTCACACGTTTTTAGTGAATATAGTGGAGCGTTGCTAAGGGTTTATCTTGCCCGTTTATTTTTTCATTATTTCTAGAAAGATTTTGTAAACGGTGAGTTATATATTTGGATCATGTGCTGGTCGCTACTTGATATCACTTTGTTTCATTATTATTCGTAAATCCTTTTGTAACTATGCAAATTTACAATGTGTGTAGACTACGTGGTTAAAGCGATAAAATATCTTTCAAAACAGAAAATTTGATTAAATTTTTAAACATAAAACTTTATTTAATACAACTTATAGCACAGATTTACAGATTTATAAACCATCATTGTTTTGTATATGAATTAATATGATGAAGTTTCGAGGCATTAATTTGTGATATTTTTTAAACCGTCTCTTAACATATGTAGTATATCTGGTGTAAAATTTGTTTAATTATATTGTACTTAACTGTTTAATATCCTCAAAAATTCGGTTCGGTTTTAATTATTTTTAGGTCTGGTGGTCGGGAAATCATTTTTTTCATTTGATAATAATAATTTTACACAATAGACTGCCGTCTGATATTTTTATTGTTATAAACAATTCTATAAAGTTTTTTGTAAACATTTCTTATTTTTAACCATATTTCGTCTGCAAAATTCCAAATAAAAAAGTTTATCAAATTGAAAAACCTGCGAGTTTGTAGGCGTTCAAAATTTTGCACTATCAAAAATTTCGCAAAACTTATATAATAAGTACTCTATGAACAGCTTTTCTTATTTTTCAGAACCAATTGAATCAGTACATTTTAACAACTATGTTTTATAATAAAATCGAAAAGTAGAAGAACAGAATGTCAGAGATCGTTGACAATTTACTTTATCACATTAGCAAACTTCAAAATATAAATCAGAATAATTTTCACTATTATTCATCTTGTTTATTAATTGTGATTCCATTTTTGTTAATAGGGAGGATTCCATCCTGGTGCAAGCTCAAGTCCCAAAACTTTTCCAGTAGGTAGAGCATGGACCAAAAAAAATACGTCATATTGATGATGCATCTGAGTTCGAATTCCGAATTTTCTTATATCGGTATCTTTTGGAATTATATTTCCAGATACAAAGCCAATTGCGCGCGGTCTTCCAGTAGAATCTTCCCACACCCCAACTTTTCTATTGTCATAAATGAAAGTCTTATTTGGTTCATTTGGATTTCGTCGAACTTCTGATGCTGTAAAAAGAAAAGAAAGATTCGTGACTTTAAAGAGATAACTTATCAACATTAAAACTAAAAACTGAACAATTCTGGATTGAGGCAGAGAAAACGAAAACAATTAACTTTAATTTATAATTCTGTAGAAATCAGTAACCTGGTTTTCTAAAAACAGGCACAAGCTGTGCTCCCAAAACTGTTCCGCTCCGTTCTTCTTGTTTAATGGATAGCTTATCTTTTCTTTCAGGCTCAGATAAGTTGGCAGGTTGACGAGATGGTCCAGAAGAATCAGCCTTAATAATTACGGAAGCATTTATTTCTGTAAAAATAAAATGAAGATTTCAATTTAAAAGTATTAAATATCAAAAAAAGAGTAAACGACAGAAAATTTGGAAACAACATTAATTTGGAATTCCATAAATATTACTAACCTCGTTCATTCAAGGTAGGCGCATACTGAGCTCCTAAAACTATTCCATTCATTACGAACATGACAAATCTCATGCCATCTTTTTCGACATACTCGTCTTCAATTTTATATTTACTGCGAAGTTCTTCATCTGGAATTATATTCTTTGCAGATATAAGACGAACTTCGCGTGGTTTACCTCCAGCATAATACCAAACACCAAATTCTTTGTTCTTAAACAAGATAATCTTATCTGGTTTCGTTCTTAATTCCTTAATTGCTTTCTTAACCTTTATTTCAGATTCAGGTGGGCGAGGCTGTTGACCAGACAGCCCAGATGGAACAGCTTCATTAATTTCGGAGGAATTTATTTCTGCAGAAAGAAAAGAAAATTGTGTTCATTTATTATTATTACACTGTGAATCACTCGGTGAGGAAATGCAGTAGTGGGGAGAGGGGGTACAAATTTTGAGATTGCTCTAGAATTCCTGTGTTGTTTATTTGAATAACCAATAGGTCTACTTCTCTCTACCCTACAGCACAGTGGGTATTAGTATAGAATTATATATTGCGTTATTAGATTTCCCTGACATATTTTTACTTCTAACAATGGATCCTGCCTCACCCAAACCCTTTTTATACTTGTTTGTACACCATCTATCTCTCCATCTATCTTTTCATAATTAGTAGATAGGTTACCAAGTTATAGGTACTTATCAACATGTTCTATTCTTTCATCATTTAGGATAATGTTGCACATTGTTTTCTCACCATTTCCTTTAATAACCATTATTTTTGTTTTATTTACGTTAATTTTGAGGCCCATCACGCCTGAAAAGTTGGAATGGGTGAACCATGGGTCAACAATGGCATGAGCGTGGGGTGAGCATGGGTCAAACATGGGGTATGCGTGGGTTAAGCGTGGGGTAAGCGTGGCTCCAGATTGTGTTAATGTTCACCCACGAAATTTTAGAAAAGGAACATTATCGAATCAATTTTTCAGCAGAATTTTCGGAAAAAATTACTTTTACTGGACTTTGCAAAATTGTTGACCAGGAACCTTATTAACGTAACTTTGTTCGATTTTTCAAGATACTGCCCGCGTAAAAAAGTTTGCATGGCTCAAACATGGCAATACACTTGGAAATATCTAGCTAAATCATGGGTTTCGGCTCAATGGTATCATGACGCAAACCTTGCTCTTGTCCGTCTCCCATGCTTAGGATACGCTACAAACAAATTAATAAATACTCAAAGAAACATCCAAGTGTTAGAGGAAATTAGCCTGCGTTCAAAATTAAAATTTCAGGTTTGCCTATAGCCCACACGTCTCTAAATGGTAATTCACTACTCGCGTGTATCTGATCGTTCACCACGTCATTCAAGACGTCATCTACGAGAACTTCGAGAATATTTAAACTGTGCTTTTAGCCAAAATAACGACTAATGATGAGTCGACGACCGAGGGCGCCTGATCGTGCACCAGGTCCTTTTAAACTTAATCTAAGACAACTTTTTTGAAATTTAAATTTTATTAATGGCCAAAACAATTACAAATAGTGAGTCGATGACCCGAGTGCACAGGATCGTTCACCAGGTCTTTCCAAACGTCACCTACGAGAACTTTTTGGAGATTTAAATTTTGTAAATAACCAAAACAATGACAAATGGTGAGTCGACGACCAGGGTGCACCGGATCTTGTACCGGGTCATATAAAACGTGATCTACAAGAACTTTTTTGGAGTTTAAATCTTATGCATAACCAAAATAATTACAAATGGTGAGTTGACGATCCGGGTGCGCAGGATCGTACGCCAAGTAGTTTAGCACGTATTCTAGAACAACTTTTTCAAAATGTAAATTTGTTCAACACCCAAAATAACTCTTAATGGTAATTCGATGACCCACACGCACCTGCTCTTGCATCAGGTCCTTTTAAACGTCATCTACGAGAACTTTTTTGAAATTTAAATTTTATCCATTGCGAACGCAATTACAAATGGTGAGTCGAGGATACGGATGCGCAGGATCGTGCACCAGGTAGTTTAGTGCGTATTCTACAAAAACTTTTACAAAATTAAAATTTTTCCAATACTAAAAATAACTATCAGTTGTGAGGCGACGACCCGGGTGTGACGGATCTTGCACCAAGTCATTTGAAATATCATCTACGAGAAGTCTTTGAAGTTTCAATTTGGGCACCCGGATCGTCGACTCATCATTCATAATTATTTTTGATCTTTTGAAAGTTTGAATTTTAAAAAAGTTCTTCTAGAAAACCTGTTGATCTACCTGGTGCACAATCGTGCGCACCCATGTCGTCGACTTAACATTTGTAATTGTTTTGGTTATGGACAAAATTTAAGTTTTTAAAAAGTTCTCTTAGATGACCTTTAAAATGACCTGGTGCATGATCCGGCGTACCCGGGTCCTTGACTCACCATTTGTAATTGTTTTGGCTATGGATAGAATTTAAATTTCCAAAAAGTTCTAGTAGATGATGTTTGGAAGGACCTGGCGAACGATCAGGCGCGCTTAGGTCGTCGACTGCCCATTGAGAGTTATTTTGGGTCTTGGACAAATTTAGATGTCGAAAAACTTCTTTCAGAACACTTGTTAAACTACCTGATTTGTGATCCTGCGCACCCGGGTCCTCGTCTCACCATTTTTGATTATTTTGTTTATGCATAAAATTTAAATTTCAAAAAAGTTTTTGTAGATGACGTTATAAATGACCCGATACAGGCTGCGGCAACCCCGGTCGTCAACTCACAATTTGTAATTATTTTGGTTATTGATAAAATTTTATTTCAAGTTTAAATAGTCTGAAAGTTCTCATAGGTGACGTCTTGAACGACGTGGTGAACGATCCAATGCACCCGGGTAGTGAACTTACCATTTAAACACGTGTCGGCTATTGGCAAACCTGAGATTTTACTTTTTATCGCAGGCTAATTTCCTCTAATATTTGGATGTTTTTAAAGTATTTATTTATTTTTGTATAGCGTGTCCTAAGCATGGGAGACCGACAAGAGCAAGGCTTGCGTAATGATACTATTCAGCCGGGGCCCATGCTTTAGCCAGATATTTTCAAGTATATTGCCATGTTTGCGCCATACAAACTTTTTTCACGCGGGTAGTATCTTGAAAAATCGAACAAAGTTACGTTAATAATTTTTCTGGTCAACAATTTTCCAAAATACCATAAAAGTAATTTTTTCCGAAAATTCTGCTGAAAAATTGATTGGATGATGTTCCTTTTCGAAAAGCTCGTAAAGTCCAATAAAAGAAACTATGCATTTAAAAATCCTTTCTAAAAAGTGGGAAAAATGTAGTAGATTGTGTCTACTTTAAAAATTTTGCCAAAGTTCAATGCAAACCAATTCACGTTCGACCCACGCATACCTCATGCTTAACCCATGCTCACCCCACGCTTATGCCATTGTTGACACATGGTTCACCCATTGAAACTTTTTCACGCGGGATGTTCTTCATTCTTATGTACAGTTTGATCAACATTCTTTACAAGCCTTCGATTGACTGTCCCATAACAACCTTATAATCTGCGAACGCTAACTCACGTGGCCTCAATTCGCAGAAATCCACAAATTTTACGTCAAAAAGGAACATGCATGAACGAATGCTAGGCCCATCTTCTTCGTGCTTGTAATCAGTTTGCTCAACATTTGCTGCAAATCTTCGATTGATCTTGCCATAACAATCTTATAATCTGCGAACGCTAACCCAAGTACCCTCTCTGTGCCGAAATCCACACCTTCTTTGTCGAAAAGGGCCATACTTTAACCCATGTTATGCCCATCTTCTGCATGCTTACATTTAGTTTGCTTAATATTCTTTGCAAATCTTCGATTTACTCTGCAATAAAAATTTCATCATCTGCGAACGCTAATCCATGCGCCCTTGCTGTGCCGAAATGCACACCTTCGTCGTCGAAAAGGGCCATTCTTAGAAATTGACCATAAATATAATAAATATCCAATGCAGACATGAAGCACCCTTGCCTAAAAGCTATTATAATACCTAGATTTTTCTAGATCATTAAATGCATAAAAAACCTTTTTATTTACTCTCAAACTTCTGTCTGTGATCTGTATCAAGCTAAATATCTGATCTGTACATGATCTTCCTGGCATAAATTCACACTGAACATCCCATATATTTTCTTCTGTTCTTTTTATTATCCTATGGATTGGCATTTTTTGATATATTTTGCTTGCGGTAGTTATTATTAGTAAATATTAATATAAGATTTAAAAAATGAAGATAAAACACTGACATTACCGACGGGTAATATCGGACCACCAACCGAACAACCTACAAAAATTCCGAGTTAATGAGCTTTAGCTAAAGTAATCTAGCCTTGTGGGCACTAACTTATCAAGTAATGAAGACAAAAATAAAATTTCGGTTTTTTATTCATTTTAACTTCTACATTTGGCAGAAACTCGGCAAATAAATTTTTAATTTTGCTATCATACAAAAGTGATGCCTGGGATTCATCTTTTTTTGAGCCAATAAAAATTTTAAAATACTCCACCAATAATTGTTAAAACATTATGTGCGCCACGTACGCTATAATTACCCTTTTTAAGGCAAAGAAACACGTTTCATTTTCCAAAATTTTTGCATTTGTCACAGAAAACCTTATATAATTTTAGAACGTTACTTTTGATGAAACATTTTTTAAATTGAAATTGATTTACATCAAATTTTTAGTTCGTATATTATTTTTCTTATTAAAAATTATTACTTGCCGCTGAGTAATAATCCGACACTGTCAAGAACATAAAAATACATTCTTAAGGCATTTCCGAATAAACTATTCATTAAGGGAGAATTAAATTTGACTATTTCAATTTTATTCAAATTTACTTAAGAATTTATTTACCACGTTTCCTGAACATATTTGTTACAGGAATGTATCACATTATTTTATTATTATATTTACTTCATTTAAAATATATAATATAATATTTTGTTTAATCGAGACAGACACATAAAAAAGTATTTTAATTCATATTTGACGTGGACAGAAGTAACTTCATTGTTAAATAACAGTTTAAATCTTATTCCAAAAATAAGTTAAGAATACCCATTTTTATAAATTTTCTCCTGGATCTTGTAATATGTCAAATTCCACATCGAACCTTGTCCTTTTTAATATGAATAACTCTTTGAAAAAAATGATAAAATGTGGAATTTACAGCTTATTTAAATCAGTTCTTGTTTAAATAATTATGTCAATTTTACATTTGTCCTATGATTTTTCTTATAAAATAACGATTTGATTAAATTTTCAAAATTTTTGCTATCTAGAAACCTCGATTGAAAAATCTTTTTGGTACAAAATCCAATTAATTTTTGTTTGTTAATGATTCGTCATTTTTGCTGAAAACCTTTTCTTCTAACTTTTTCCAAACTTAACCAAGAGGGATATCTGATCACTTCTCCATTCATTTTATTTATTTATTCATATTATTATTATTTATTATTTTTATTTTAAACGTGAAAAAGGAAATACAGCTTCATCTAACCATGAACGCGCTTTACACGACAAAAATAGTTTAGAATTTGTGATAATTTTGAGATATTCATCGAAAATGCCGCAATGGATTTCTTAATTATTGGACAAGTAGAAGAAGTTTTCCTAATTTTTTATTTTAAAATATTTTTAACGCATACCCATTTTTAAAATTTTAGAAAAATTTGTTGAATGTATTATACATTTTTTAAAAAATTATTTAAAATATTTTAAACTATTTAAAAATTTATAATGAATTTAACCAATTTTTCTAAACTATTAAAAATTGCAATGCGTATAAATATTTTTTCTGTAAAAATTGGAATAACTTAAGCCATGACCAGATAAAGGGCTTGTTTTATTTTCATTAATGAAAACTTTTAAGTTTTTGAAAATTTATTTTACATTTTTATCATGAAAAAGTTTCCAAATAACCAAAAAAAAACGTTTAAAATAATTTAGAGCTTCTCAAATTTATTTTGATGACAGTGTTTTCTTGGCGAAATAAAATAAAAATTTATAAATCTAATAAGCTTGCGAATATTTGTTACATCATAACAAAAGATTGAGATAATTCTTTATTCAACTATAGTTATTTACATGTTCTTAAACATTGTATTTATTGTTCATTTTATTATTCATTATTCAATTTATTCTTCGTCATGCAAAATTTTGAATAGTTTATCCAGTAACTGGACTTTTGAAACAATTAAAACATGAAAATGAGTTAAAAACCTTTTTATTTTAAAAGTAGTAATGATACTTTACATTATGCAACAAAAACATTTAATTTTAAACAAAAAACAGTTCAATTAATGCAATAAAATTTTTTTTCAAAATAGCTGAATCTTGAACTACAACATTTTACCAGTTGCATTTAGGCAAAAAAAAAGAATAAATTTTTTTAAAAAGAAACAAATCTTTTACAAAGCAGTATCATTGTCAACTAAAGAAATAAATTTCTAACTAAAATGATAAATATTTCATTTAAAAAATTAATTTTTAATAATCTAGTTGCTCTATCAAAATAGTGAAATTGTTTATCAATACAGATTAATTTTCATTTTTTAAAAGAATACCTAAATAAAAAGTTCAATTTTTAACTAAAAAATTTTTGTTCTGTCAAGAATGAAAAAATTTCACCCTAATTATCATTTGAGGGGATAAATGGTTTTGATAACAAACAAAAATCCAAATAAAAATTTGGATATTAACCAAAATCCGGACAGATTTTTGAAGTTTTCTGATACGTATGTTTGAAAAGTGTCATTTTTTATTTTACAGGATTTTGTAAAATTTTAGGAAAAATCGAAGTCACTTTAAAAGAAATTTATCCCCCCCCCCCCTTTTCTAAAAATCAAAATGTAAATCACATGATCTTGAAGGTCTTCAAATGCGCTCATATGCGCCATAGAGAACAAATTTTGCGCCACATTGATAACTGAGTTTTTAGCGATCGAAATGGGGAGGGTGGCTAATGGGATTTTTCTAAATTAATAACATTTTTTAATTCACCATATCTATCTTTTAAAACTTCAAATGCACTCAAATGCGCAACCAATAAAAATATTGCGCTAGCTACTTAACAAAGATATCAGATTTTGGAGGGGGGGGGCAGTGTAACGTAGGTGTTAAATCCTCAACAGTGATGGTCAATATAAAGTTGAGGACATGGATTCTTAAGACTTGAAAAGCGCTCATATGAGCCATAATTTTTTTTTAAAGTATTCAAAATTGCCCAAGAATAGACGTAACAAAATGGCGGGGAGGCTGACGTCATTTTTCTAAACTAATTCAATTTTTCAAATTCATCATACGTATCTTTCATAACTTGAAATGCGCTCAAGTGCGCCACCACTGAAAAATATTGCGCTAGCTAATTAACAAAGACATCATAATTTTGAGGGGGCAGTGTAATGCAGGTGTTAAATCCTCAGCATTTATGTACAATATAAGGTTGAAGACATGAATTCATTCGTCTTCGAATGCGCTCATATGCGCCATAAAATTTTTTTCGAAAATCTTGAAAATCGCCCACGATATGGAGGTAACAAAATTTTACGAATAATGACCAACAAAATAAAAAGTTTTCAATCCGCACTGATGGTTTGAGCGCATTTGAAGTTACGAAAGATAGGTATGATGAATTTGAAAAAAGTTAATTAGTTTAGAAAAAGGGCGCCAGCCCCTCCCCCCACTCTCCATTTTGATCGCTGATAACTCGTTTATGAATGTGGCGCAACATTTTTTCTTTGTGGGGCATATGAGCGCATTTTGAATCCCCATATAAAAATCCCTTTATCAACGCAAATTGCAAGCTTTTTATTTTGTTGGTCATCACTTCGTAAAATTTTCTTACCTCCATATCTTGGGCAATTTTTAAAAGTTTCAAACAAAAAATTATGGCGCATATGAACACATTTGGAGACGAAAGAATCCATGTCCTCAACTTTTTATTGCACATCACAGTTGAGGATTTAACACCTGCGTTACACTGCCCCCCTCCAAAATATGATATCTTTGTTAATTTGCTAGCGCAAAATTTTTAGTGCTGGCGCATCTGACGTGGCGCAAAATTTTTTCCCTATGGCGCATATGAGAGCATTTGAAGATCTTCAAGATCATGTGATTTAAATTATGATTTTTCAAATGGGGGGGGGG
>NC_046657.1:82454736-82465479 GCF_010883055.1 Belonocnema kinseyi
TAATGCAATGGGCTATAGAAAACACAAAAATTAAGAAGGGGGGGGGGGCTCGCGTAACTGACCTTTTAATTATCCCATGAATTTTAGGAAATATTTTTTATGATCGTGAAACCTTTTAAAATCTTTAAGAAGCTTAAAAATTATTATTTCAAAATATTAAAAAAACATTTTTTAAGTTTGAAATGTTTTTGACTTAAATAATTTAGAACCTTTTCGAAACTTCTAAATGCAAATTCATTTTTAAAATTTTAGGTAATAATTGCAGACGTTTTGAAATCGTTGTCAGTTTTCCCCTACAGCTAATCTTTTAAAATAAAAATCAGTTTAAATTTTCCCATGAATTTTTAGAAATTTGTTTATCGAAACCTTTCAAAAATTTTAAGAAGCTTGAAATTTTTTATTTACAAATAATTAAAAATTCACGCTCTTTTTAACTTTTTGAAAATGTTTAATGCTTTAGATTAATTTTTAATCTTTTTTTAAAGTTTCTATTTTTAGAAATTTTCCAAAACCTGCGCATTACATTTTTTATATCAAAGTGCGGGACACCTTTGCTTCATTGATTATCATTGAACCACCCATTAGTTTTTGTGAAGGCGTTTGGTTTGAAAAAGAGGATTTTAATAAATGATTAACAGTAAACTCATAAACTGCTTTTTTATTTGTTTAACTTTCTCGTGTAACTGTGAGTATTTGTACGCTTTAGGCGTAGGTAAAAAAATAATAAATAACAATATGTACTTTAGCAGTATTACGAAATTGTTTTTTTTCCTTTCCCTCTGATTATGTACATAAGTGGTCCTTGATTTGCTCTTTATTTGTTTTCCTTCACGCGGCTTATGTAAAAGTGAAAGAAGACAATTATACATTCTACCCACTACACAAATTCTTAGTTAACAACAAGAAAAATTTTCGATATTGCCTTGCTTTAATTATATTTAATGGGACGTTTAATAATTATCAATTATATTCAACAAATAGATATCATGTTCGTTTCAAAAAGCTGAACTATCCGCCTTCTTTTTTTTAAATCATCGGGGCAAAATTTTTTTAAAGACAAAATTTTAATTTTCGGATTTAAAATTACTCATTAAATATTTTTATAATAATCTTTCAAATCTTTTTACCTAGATTGAAACCTAATTTACGAAACATTCAAACAGTTTATGAAAAATCATAAACTTGGGTCTCCCTAAGTGTTCAGGAAGTTATATTAAGATTCAAAAGGCCTTTGAATATATTTTCAAAGTTTTTCCTTCTATTTAAAAAATAAATTAGACTGATTCTTTCCTATTTTTTTATTAATTTAAATTAAGGAAGAAACGGAAAAAATCTGGCTATTTCTACTAAATTCGGTACAAATCGCCCCCTTTTTAGCTCTATTTGTACCGATAAAGATCCGGCTGTTTGTCCCATGGGACGGAAATGTACACCTACGACTGGTAATAGGTAAAAATATTACAGTGAAACTCTTCTATAGCCCTCCCATCTATAGGCCTTCCGAAAATTGAGGCCGCGCCGCATGTAGGTGTAACATGAGCTGCGCGGGATGTGCGGGATATGCGCCCGTCATTCAGGCGAACACTCAAGCATGAACAAACAAAAGCGGAGTGGGCTATAATGAGTTAGTTCCCACCCACCGTCAGTCCCAAAATTGGCACTATAGAAGAGTTCCACTGTATTTATGTAACCATTCACAGGGCTGTCTTTCCGCCCATAATTTTGTAATCGTAACTCTTGAGTCTATACTGATATTCTGAACGACGCCATCACTTTTTAGAGTCAAGGATTATTTTTAGTAGGTCACTCGGTTATAAGTCTGATATTATCCATCCGTAGTATATCTTAAATACAAATTTTTTTAAAGCCTTAAATGTAGAATCATGAAAAAGTGAGTAATGTAAGATAAATGGAAGTAGGACTAAAGAATATTTAAAGCTTCAATAAAGTTTTAAATCCTTACTTAAGTTTCTAAAGTACAAAACGTGATAAATTCTAATTGAAACTTCTCAATTTGAAAACGTTTGATTTAAGGAAACCTAATCAATTTAAATAATCTTTATTCAAATTTGAAAGGGTTCGCCAATTTCTGGCGTATTCCGCATTTCAATTTAAACTTTCCTAATTTCCAATTCTGGCAACATCTAATATTTAATATATAAATCAAGATTTATATTATATTAGGTAAACATACCACCAAAATGATGAAACACCACGATTGATAGGAGCAGTGTGCTGAAAAGTATTTTCATCATTCGTGGATGGGTTTCCTTAAACGGGACTGATAAAGTTGAACAAATTTTTACTGCTGTACATACTAATCGTTCATTACCCGAAAAGAATTTGGAAATATTTACATATAATTAAAATGCCTTTAAGGTAGATACAAGAAACAGGCAAATATCAGTATCTTGTAAGCGTAAACGATCAATTAAAATTCATAACACACACTAATTGACCTTGGACACTCACAGATACCATCTGTATTAAATTTTCTAAACGAATAGCTAGATTTTTTCGTACAACTAGTGAGACCAGAAAAAGGGGCTATTTGCACTTAAATTTTGGTAACGAATTCCCGAATTACTTCTATACGCATAGCAACTGCCAATTTGTAAACACAATTATGGAAAAAAGTACAATTTTACGACAAAAGTCTGCCATCTTGGTACTCTAAAGCGAGGGAAAATTCATTTGTTCGTTTTTCACACATTTCCTTCAGACTGCATTCTTGTTGCATTCTTAGTGTCCTGAATTATTTGCATTATAATTATAAGATTCTTAAACTCTTGGATTTCTAAATTTATTTTTACATTCTTATTATGATGCGAAAGTATTGTATTTGTATGAAAACTGACTATCGCGAATTTCTTTCAGTCTGCACGTTTCAGGACCCCTGAATCCGAAAAAAAAACAGTTTTAAGGTGATAGTTCAAAAAATACGTGTGCAGTATGCTGGAAACGGCTCACACACGATCTGTCCGTGCACACCCAGGGACCGCCAACCAATCGCATGCGATCTGTCGCTCTGCTGCAGTGTCCCCTATCTTGGGAACTTTTTAAACTGCGCTTGCGTGGCGCTGACCAGGTGCCGACAACCTGATTGGTCACTGTTTGCGCGCTAAGTTTGAATTATATAAATATTCAGATTTAATATTTATGATTAATAATTATTGGAAAACGCAACAAAAGTAATTCCTTAATCCTAAATTAGAATTCTTGAGTAACCGTTCAAAAAATAATGCGATTTACATGCAAAAAACATGATTAATTCCGACTTCCAAAATAAATTTTTTCTTAAATTCAGCATTTCAAATGTTTAAAAATTTTAATAAAAAATTAATAAGAAGTTTTAGTTTTAATAAAAAAATATTAGTTTAAATAGTATAAATATGATTTGATTAGTTGTATATAATATTATGTATTTTATAATATTTATACAATAATTAATTAGTCACAGTACACATAACAGAATACACGCTCTAGAATTATATTTTATTCTTCTTCAATTATTTTAAATTTAAAATCACTTTCTTGTAAGCCAGGTCTTCTCTAATTTATTTAAAAATGTTTGATATAACATTTATCAGTGCAGTAATTAATTGTTCTTAATACATTTTTGGTAATTTTAGTAATTTTATTTTAAATGACATTGTCGGAAATAAACAAAATTTTAATTTTTAGACTCTACAGAGACGAGATTAATCATTGGGAATGATTTATTTCTCTGAACTCAGAATTCATAACCTCGTTTTCATTATAATTGAACTTTTTATATCTAATAATCAAAACTCTTATTTGTGGATTAGGGAAATTCTATTTGGGCATTTTTCAATAATTATTTGTTAGAAATATTAAATCTGAATATTTATATAATTCAAACTCAGCGCTCAAACAGTGACCAATCGGGTTGTCGGCGCCTGGTCGGCGCGACGCAAGCGCAGTTACAAAAGTTCCCAAGATTTGGGACACTGCTCTGCTGCAGTGCGAGCTGGCTATATACAGTTCACCTATCGGTCCGACACTGGAAACAAATTCGCAACATCCAAAACTTTTGCGTCTCGAGTGGCGGTCCGATATGTGAACGGTACGTAGCCAGCCCACACCGCAGCAGCGCGACAGATCGCGCATGATTGGTTGGTACTCTGTGTGCGTACACGGCCGGCTCGTGCGTGAGCTGTTTCCAGCATACTGCACACGTATTTTCTTGTGCGAACTCCTTTACGATGCTGTCTGTCTGTCGTTGTCTTCATTGTTGTTGTCGTCTGCTTTATTTGTAGAAACAAGATTAGTAAACAAATGTGGACAAACAAAACAAGCTATGAAAAATTTAATAGACAAAAGTTATTCACTCAGAAATGTACAAATTTGTTATTATTTATTTTTAGATAAGACGATTAGATTTTCTTTCAATCGTAAAATATGGGATTAAAAATAAAGAATTTAATTTTTAAAAGAACGACACAAGAGATAAAAAAATTGAAAAACGAAAGGCATTTGACCAAAAAATATCTCAAATTTCTTATAAATCCTTGTTTTAAAATTGTATTAAAGATAAAAAATTAATCAACTCTTTGGAAAAAGGACACAAGCTGGGATAACATTATATTTAACAAAATATTTCGCCTAAATGATATCTACAAGTTTACTGAGAATCGCCTTAGACTAGGATGTTTTTTTATTTCAATCGTAAAAAAATAACATTAAAATTAAAACATTACATTTATAGGAAAACGACACAAGCTGCAACAAAATGTTTATTAAAAACTTTTTTAAATAGAAGTCAAACTTTTTTTAATTATAATAAAGACAATGGAAATACTTTGATTTCAATATAAATGCATATTATTATTTGCAATAATAGAAATTCGAATAAATAATATATATTTATCAGGGTAGGTATGAATCAAATGTGATGCATTTTCAATTTTTAATGCAGTTGAATTTAATTGAGTGGGTCCCAGACCTAGGTAAAAAATAATATGATTTGAATTTGATATGACAAAGTTGAAAATAATGTAGAAAATTACGCAGTTTCGGAAAAATCGAGTGAGAAGCACGAGATACGCGATAAAAGTTGTTCGTTAAAGCCAAAGGAGTTTTAACAAAAGAGAATTCACAATCGCCAAATTACAGAGTTCGATTATTTGAGCTTTAATTTTCAGTGGCCTGTGCACAAATGTGGGGGAAATACAAAGAATGAGCACCTAACACGAGGTAAATACATTATGCAGCGCAAAGCGCTAGAATCAAAAGTAGCGACCCCTAAGTGCACTGAAACTTGAAAGGAAGCAGGCTGAGTGCACAGTGCGCGATGAGAATGTACCCGTGCAGCAGGTGATTTATTTTGTGCAACAATATAGATACATAAACTTTTGTTTTGCGGCTTACTGGCCTGAAGAAATTGTCTTGCTTATACTTTCATTTTTCAGAGAATCTTCTTAAAACTAAACGTTAAAAACTAACATCCATCCACACCTTATCTCCAATACCACGTCTTTATCATTCCTTTCTCCTCCTTTTTAAATATCTTCTTTTGTAAACATCCTTGCACTTTCTCTTTCAAATCCTTTCCTAACACCCTCTCCCCTAACGAGCCTTTTTTCCACCTTGCCTTCCGCCACTCTCCCCTCTTGTCCACAATCTTTGTGGCTGATGGTTTGATTCTACTCTCCCTTCTACTGCGCATGGCTTCGTCTTCTTCCAACGTTGCATATTCATGACCACATAGTCTGTCACCTATACTTCTATCACCTGATCCCTTAGAATCTCCCCCTCTTTATATACTATCTTATCCTTCAATCTTTTTCAAAACTCTTTCCTGCCCTATGGATGCCCCCTTCTCTCCCCACTCACGCATTAAAGTTCAATCCCAATACTAGCATAGCCTCCTCCCTTTCGCCTAGTAAGTCTTCCACACTTTCCTCAATCCTTCCCATCCCACTCCTATTGTATACTGTCACAGACTTGCACATCATCCTTCCTATTTTCACTACCGTAATTTGCACCGCTCCCCATCTTTCTCGTCACGAGGTTTTTTCTCCAATCTATTCTTAACCCGTGTTATAGAGTCCCCTACTAGCTCTGCTTTCCTCCTTTACTCGAACCGCCTCTAGTAGCCTCCCAAACCTCGTCCCAAACCCACATTTTTTCATCTACTTTTATTTTCCTATACCTTACTTTTACCATTTAGGCGTCACTCCTCTCCCTCTTAGCCCTGTCGTTCAACATTCTTTTTACATCCCTTTTCTTCTGCGTCAATTCGTCGTCGATGAAAACTCTCTTAACTATCATCCTATTTTCATTACGCATTACCCCTCACTTGTCTCCTTAGCCTTACAATTCCACGACTCTCTCTCTATTACCCTTTTTCCCTCCAGCCTAACTTCAGCTACCTTACCCTTAACTCCCCTCCCCTCATATGCTGTGCAGAAGCCCTTCCACGTCCTCTATCTTTCTCCTGTTCCGTACCACAATATTGTTTCTCCTTTCTGCCTCCTCTTTTCTCTCTATTCTCACCTTCATTACCTTTTTGCTTTCTCTACCCGCCAGCTCCTCCTTTTTGTTCCTATGCTCTCCCACATCTTCGTCTATCATGTGCTCTACCCTCTCGCATATCAGTTATTTTCTTCAACACCCTAATTTCTTCTCTCATTTTTAGTTTCTCTTACCTCTTCTCTCAATTCCCTAATTTCACCTATTAGTATCTCCAGTGCCTTTTTTCCTAGATACCATTCTATTTTTTGGGGTGTTGACCTATGTGTCCCACTGCTCCTCTTGAGAGGACTCTATAAGGATTTTCTCCGCTAGACTCTTTATCTCTCGCTTTCACGCTTGCCTTATTCTCTCTGTGCAGCTTTTTGTCTTTCTTACTGACTTTGCTCGACCCTGGGCCATGGACTGCTACCTGCACGGGGGCATGTGGGGAGATTCCTTCCCATCTACATCACTACTAGCCTCTGAACTCTCTGCTGCCGACTGTCGCCCTATATTTTTTCACTTTATTTCCCCCTTAGCAGCCCTTTCTGACATCCTTGTTCACCCCTTAACATCCACTAACGACACGAAAACCACTCTTAGCCCACTCGAAAGCCTAAAAAAAACCTTTTCATTCTTCATCTATTACTCTCTTCTCATGAAAATTATGAAAAATTTTGTAGATCATGGTCTGTAACTGGCAAAAACAATTTTCCTAGTGCAATTATAATCGATTTAAAGGGTGCTTATTTACCATTGCTAATGTTTATTATTGTCCATGAACAGGGAGTTGCATTGCTCGTTGCTAAGTGGTTTTATAGCGTTTTAACAGGGCATATTGTCAAAGGCTGCTAAGATTTTTATTGACCGTTTCTAGGGATTTCTTCTGTCGTTTCTAAGGATTCTTACTTACTGTTCTTAATGGTTGTTATTTATCGTTACCAGGGCGTTGTACTAATTATTTCTAAGGTTTGTTATTATCGGTTAATGGGGGACGTTGTCCGCCATTCCTAAAGGCGGTTATTGAGCGTTAGTAGGAAGTTAGTAAGGAGTATTGATCGTTTCTAAACGTTTTTATTGACCTTTTCTAAGGCGTTATATTAATCGTTTCTAAATGTTCTGATTGCTAGGAGATATTATTTACCTTCTCTAATAGATGTTATTGACCATTCATAAAGGTTGTCATTGTTTGTTGCTAGGGTTTTCTATTAAGAATTTCTAAGAGTTGTTCTTGAACGATTCTAAAGTTTGTTTGTTGAACATTTACTGACAGTTAAATTTTCCAACAAAAAGTTGAATTCCCAAGCCATGGACAAGAAAATTTTATAATAGAGTTCATTTCTAAACTACAAAGGATGAATTATCAACCACAAAATATTACTTTTCTACCATAAGATGAATTTTCTGGTCCAAGAAGACGAATTTTCTATCCAAATATACCAATTTCAACAAAGAAATGAAATTTTCGACCCAAAATAAAAATGAATTTTGAACCAAACAGTAAAAACGGAAAAATGATTGTAGACTATAAAATAATAATACAATTTTGACCAAAAGATATGACCTTTCTACCAAAACTTGAATTTTTATTGAAAAGTACTAATATGCTATCTAAAAAGGTGGATGTTCAACAAAATATTTTAATTTTTTATGAAAAGAATGAATTCTGAACTAAAAATATAATAATGGGTACGCGATGTTTATTGCGAAAGTAAAAATAATTTTGAAAAATTGCCGGTTTTCAACCAAATTCTCGGCATTCCCGGAATTTCCCCGGTGCTCGAGATGTTAGGCTAATTTCCGGTATTCCGAGTGAGTACCCGGTTGTCCAACCTGCATATTTAAATTTTTCTTTCTTTTTTTCTACCATATCCTATCATAACCATTGATATCGTATCCCATCTAATCCTATCATATCTTATCCTATCTTATATGATCCTACCCTATCATATTCTGTCTTTTTCCCATCCTACCCTATCCTTCCATCTTTCTGCCATATCATATCCTATACCATATGATATCATTACATTTTCCTACCATATCCTATCCTATCCTATCAATTCATTTCATTTTCCTGACCTATAGTATCCTATCTTATCGAATCATATCATATACTATAGTATTGTATCCTGTCATTTTGTATCCTATCCTATCATATTCTTTCCTTTTCCTATCATGCCCTGCCCTAGCTTATTCTATCGGTTGGAATCATGTGAAATTGAGGAACGGAAAGACACCTAAATTAAAATCACTAGGCTATTAAATCCTGAAAACCCAATAATCTTCTGAAGTTCCATTTCCATGTATCTTTGTTTAACACAGCCTCAACTTTACCCCGTACAACTCTACACATATTGACGTGCGTTCTTTAAATTTAAATCAATGGAAAACGATAATAATTTCAATCAGTGCCGTGAAGTTGCAAGTCCATTTCACACGGATTCAAATCTAGAAAGAAAGAAAGAGCGAGAGAGTAAGTGTGTTTATAAAATCTCCTTCAATTGAAAAGATGGTTTTGATTTTGAATTACATCAATGATCGAATGATGAATCTCCTGACGCTTAAGATTGATAAAAAAATTAGGATCTACTCCAAATTCCTTAGCTCTTCGACTGGACATGATACCGAGCAGTTGATGAACATATAGTGAAGGCAATCTGAGCACAAGAGGACCTCCTAAATCGCCAATACAAGTTCCTCTTCTTTTTGTTTCATCAAGAGTACAAACACTCCTTTCTGTAATAATTGCGCGTCCCTGGTAACGACGAATACACTCTGTCAGTGGAATTATGAATAGTCTAGTTTTCTTTAACTCCTCAGGAAATACAGAATCGTGACTATAATGTCAGAGGTAAGTTCTATAAGTCTAAAAAGATCATGTTAATTATAATAATATCAAAAGCAGACATATACATATACTGCAGGCCTTTTTGTTTCAGTTATCATGAAAAATGATTATCTGCACAAAACTTTAAATTCGGATTTGTTTTAGATGTATCTTGACTGCTCTTGGCATCAGATGTTTAATTGTAGAATTTTTACTTGTTTATAAATTTTATAAAGTACTAAAACATAAAACGATCACTCACATTGGCATTGGTTTCTAAATTTCATGCAGTTTTAAAACATAGAACGACCACTTACACTATTTTTTTCTGATTCCCATGTAGTTCTAAAATACGAGACGATCACACTTGCTGTTATTTTTTCTGAATTTAATGAAATGCCAAAAATTAAGACGATAACGATAATCGGATAGGATATGACAGTCCCTTCTTCGACAGCTGAACGGAATTACGAGGGTTTTTGTCCGGGTTAAAGAAACCCTAAGTCCCAAAACTATACCCAAAAAATCGTAAACGCTAAATTACAAACAGAAAGCAACTAAGCAGAAACAAAGAGTCGTAGAATGAGTGGGAATGGACAATTCGGTACGGAAGTGAAGTTAGGTGGGATGGTGAGGTAGGAAAGAGGGTATGAATGTAACCAGGGGAAATAATGATTGATGAGGGTGAGAGGGGAGATGTCAAGGAGGAATGGTTATGGACAGAGAATGTATAAAGGAAGGGGAAAGGGAGTGCGTTTTTCCTGGGAAGAGAATGAGATGCGACTAAGGGATGTTGAAGGTAGAGAGAGTCATAGAGTATGGAAGAGGGACTGGTAAGTGTAGAGAATGAGAATTTAGTAAGAGAATAATGGTGGCTCAGTTGGTTAGACACTTGGACTTCACCTCAGATGTCCGGGGTTCGATCCCTGAGCCGGTACCTCTGGAAATTTTTCAATGTACCTTTACCGACGTTCTGGTGGTTCGGAACACACCTTAAGCTGTAGGTCCCCCCATCGTGTACTTGACTGCAACCCAGTCCATCAATGATGGGATAAAAACCAGGCTTTGTCCAATATCTCTGGGCAGACTGCTCTCATCAGATCACTTGATTGCATTATAAAAATGCGTCCGTGACTGATGATATATACCGGGAGAGCCCCGTGCAAAATGATCAAATAAAAAATCCAACTCTAACCAAAAATGCCTTCGACATATTGGGCAGTATAAGCCTGTGACAACATTTCGCCACAGAAATGTTTTTTATAATAATAATAAATAATACCGTGGCTCAGTTGCTTAGACACTCGGACTTAACCTCAGAGGTCCGGTGTTCGATACCTGAGCCGGTACCTCTAGAAATTCTTCAATGTACCTTTACCGAGGTTCTGGTGGTTCGGAACACACCTTAAGCTGTAGGGCCCCTCATCGTGTACTTGACT
>NC_046657.1:82465579-82478240 GCF_010883055.1 Belonocnema kinseyi
AAATCCAACTCTAACCAAAAATGCCTTCGACATATTGGGCAGTATAAGCCTGTGACAACATTTCGCCACAGAAATGTTTTTTATAATAATAATAAATAATACGGTGGCTCAGTTGCTTAGACACTCGGACTTCACCTCAGAGGTCCGGTGTTCGATCCCTGAGCCGGTACCTCTAGAAATTCTTCAATGTACCTTTACCGAGGTTCTGGTGGTTCGGAACACACCTTAAGCTGTAGGGCCCCTCATCGTGTACTTGACTGCAACCCAGTCCGTCAATGACGGGGTAAAACCAGGCTTTGTCCAATATATCTGGGCAGACTGCTCTCATCAGATCACTTGATTGCATTATAAAAATGCGTCAATATTATTATTATGAAATCATTACCTCGAACCGAGTCATGCATAAAATTTTTTATCACACCGATAATTGAAATTCCACTTGGGATGCCTGTGGAGCCGGTCGACAATCGAGATTTCTACCCGATGCACGAGAGTGACACATCAATGTAAATGGCGGTGATAAGCACCTTCATTTAGATTATCCTAGATTGTCCTATTGGATCCATAGCTCACATCTACTATCCGATCTATTCTATCCGATTTGATCCTATCTTATATGATGCTACCCTATCCTCTCATATCCCATCCTATGTGATAAAAGCCTGTTGGTGGGTTGAACGTAAGAAAGACGTAAAAGCACCTGACAGAAAGTATATGGCATGAAAACAAGAGGGCTCATTTTGAGTAAAAATTAGAATGTAAAGGACCGCACTTACATTGAATAACAGCTAATGGGTCGGGGAAGAGCGGCCAAGAGATTTTCTTACCTTTTTGAATAAAGCAAGTAACCCGCAGTAGTTGTAAAGAAATTAAATATGAATTGAACTTTACACGCAAAAAAACTGGCGAGTGCAAAGCAAACTAAGCTAGCAACAATTTTTAAAAAATCAGGGAATTTTATTGGTCAGGAAACAGTCAGAGATTTAGAAAAAATGTAGCAAAAATCAGGGCATTTCTATAAGTTTAAATAACTTTCAAGCAGAATAATTTGGAAATTTTTCAATTTTAGTTTAATATTGCTTCATTACCTTTTTATAAAAGATTCCAAGTTAAAGATATTACAAGATTCTCGCCAAAGAATAATAATGGTCATAAAAAATAAAAGTCCGCCAGGAAAAAGATATGGAACGTTGAAAATAAATTTTTAAAGATAAGCTTCATTTAATATTTTTGTTAGTAATTTATTTGCCTTGTATTTATATTTACTTTTTGCAGTTCATATTTTGGTTTCGAAAAGTCAACTTAAATATACTTTAAATGAAAATCCAATTTTTTTTGTTTTGAAAATTTGCCTTTGATTTAAAAATTCATCTGTTTTAGTAGAAGTTTAATCTTTCTTGGATTGAAATGCAATTGTGTGGTTGAAAATGCAACAATTTTATTCAATATCACCTTGTCTTGTTGAAAATCCAACTGCTTTTTTTTAATTCATCTTTTTAGAATAAAACCTATTTTTCAATAATCTTCTTTTTTTAAAAATTGATCTGTTTTATTAGAACATAATTTGTCTTCCTCGAATAAAAATGCAACAGTATAGTTAAAAATTAATCTTCTTTGCTTAAGGATTCAGCTTTTTTGTTTTTCAAATTCAGTTGTACCACTTTGTTCGTGATGTTTTTTAGTTGAAAATTCAACTGCGTGGGAATAAGTTGATTTTTAGTAATTTTTTGTCATTTTTGTAATGAAGGCTTCTCTGTTTGTTTGAAAGTTTAACTACTTTGTTAAAAATAAACTCCTTCATGCCTTTCTAATAATACACATCCAATTCCGGTCTGGGTTTGAATCCCAGGGGGGCAGTGAGTAATTGTTTCACAACTCTTTTCACCAAAAAATTCCGTACAGACCCTAGGTCAATATATTTTATCTCCGAACCAAAGTGATGCACCATATAATAAGACAAATATAAGGTTATTTTCGTGTTTACCATATATAACCTTACATGACAAATGCATTTGGATATGCGATAATATTATATTCGTCATAGCAAGCGTTCCATTGCCTGCAGACTTGAACCATGGTGTATGGTAGTTTTCCCTTTTCTCGCCTGGGTTGCCCAAGGAAAACCCGAGATCGAAAACTGCCTTACATGTTCCCAGATTCGCGGAATTGTGAAACACTTTAATACAACCATGGTATCGAGCCCTGCAGAATTCTTCTCTATTTAAACAAGACTCAGATACAACTAACGCTTTCAGCGCGTTAGTTGCATGAGGTTACGTCATCTGCGGTGAAGGCCACTGCAAGCAATACCTTAAACTGTCTTCAATTCCAAGTGCCAGTGTATTCATTTTTTTTGGCAAATGTATGCGAAAAATTATCGAACAATTATCGTAATTAAAAATAAATACTTATTACAAATGGCACAATCACTAAACTACTGGCATGTATTTGCCACACATAATGAATACACTGAAGCTTGGAATTACGCACGGCTTCAAGCATTAATTGCTGTGGACTTCACCATAGATAACGCAACCGGATGCCACTGTGTAAAAAGCGTTAGTTGTATCTGAGTTTTTCTAAATTTGTTGTTTTCTAAACTTTTACTATCTATTATAGCATATCTTAATTTAGTAGACGTATAGATTTTTTGTAAGAAGATGGTTGCTGCATGGTAAAAACATCACCTTAAAAAAAATCCCAAAACAATGAAACATTTTTTCACCATTAATTTAGGCATTAAATTCTCTAAAAATTTCTGGTAATTGTCTTATCATTGTTCACAAGATATATTTTCTTTATAAAAATCGGTCAAGTGGTTTTTGAAAAAAATTGTTTCATTTTATTTATAAGAAATCCTATGCTACGATATTACATGATTAAAATGCTTGTAAAGTTGGACTCGTCGATACCCGGCGACTCAGGTCTCCACTTTCGATCTCCAGGTAGCAGATACAAATTTTAACTACACCTCCTGACAATACCATATGTCCAAATTTTCATTGCGTTTTTTAACGTAGTGAAGCCTACCGTTATTAGCTTTAAAATCTTTTAATTCACCTAGTTCTTTGTTTAATGGAAAAGCATTTTCTCTTAAAATAGAGTCACTCAGAGGTAACAACTTTATCTTTGCCAGGCCTACAATATTTTATTTTATCTCATAAATCTCAAATTCTCACCTTTTCTGAGAGAATCCCTTGGAAAGCGGACTTTGATATGTAAATGTGTTTGCAAGCGAGTATGTCTTTTCTACTTCTGATCGATCAAGGATTTCAATTTTCGGACATAAATTTTGGAGCGCGCCCTCATGAAGTCCCCAGAAACAAAACGTGAAGTGAACCTACCGTTTTCTGCGACGAAAACTTTCAAAACCCTACTTTTCTTGTTCAGTGACCCAAGTTTCGTACATGCGCAGTAAAATGCTTTGTACTCAATGCCTCTCGTGGAGTCCCCGAAAAGCGTACTGTTCCCCAACCCCGTCAAAACGATTAGTGCGACAGAAAATAGGGTGGAGTGCCGTACCTATGTCGTTTACTGCGACCTCATGCGCGTGCTTCTACCTATCAAGGATAGCGTAGAAATTTACGAATATGAATTACAGTAGGCCTTGTCGGATCAGGACGGACCTGTACTCCACATTCGATCAGGCAGCTCGCATAAACAAATCTTAGCTACATCTCCTGGTAGTGACGTATCTCAAAATATATAAGGTTCTAATATTTGACAGGCCATTACAGGCCGTTTAATGTTTATAAATAGAGCACTGACCTCCATCGTGTGGAATCTGCTGGGCCTTTGCGCACATGAGCCTGCCGTACCGCCCGCAAGCATGCGGCAACAACAAACGAGCTTGCTGCTTAATATAGATCTTAGAGCAGAAAACATTTAAAAGTAAAAAACATGAGTATTTTAATAAAGACAACGGGTTGGGTCCGGGCGTTTTTTGCTTCGAAGGGAAGTTGCGTTGAATTCCACATTTCGCTGAAACCTTGAACTCGACCAATCAGCAGGCGTCTCCACTACCGGGGACAATCAGCCGACACGCGGTCGAAAACTGCTCCCTCTACCAAAAACCCCAACACGTCTGCACATGAATCGCCTGTATCGTTTATCCCACAGCAGCAGCCAATCGCTGGTAGTCCCCCGCCATGTCCTGCCCTTGATTGGAATTGGAACCGATTCATAATTAGAATTAGCTGACTGATAAGAGTATAATTAGCTCTGGCGAGTTTCGTGAGTTTGAATATTCAAGTGCATACTGATCGCACTTAACATTGAGGTGGAAAAAGTTGTTTGGCACGCGTCCACCTCAAGCAACTGAAGGCGCATGGCGCGCCACTGTAGGCGATCGTCATAGTTGAATAGACAAAATAGAAGGAAATGGGGTTCTGGACCCCAAAAGCAGAGAACCGGGCTAAACTCATCATTGGGATAACCTAGTCAAAACTTTACTGAAGCTAACGTACCCGTGTACAAGATTTCTAGAGTACTTATCTCATCGAACGTAGAAGACGACCCCATGGAAAGCAGCGATGGAGAAATCTCAGGATGAACAGAAAATTTTACCACCAAAGAAAATGCTGAAAAGAAGGTAAAGCTGCCACCAATTGTAATCACAGATAGCATTACTGATTACTCAAAGTGGATCAAGATCATCGTGGACTTTTCCACAACCAAGCAGACGAGAATTATCTATGCTCCTAATAAACTAACAATACGCTGCTCTCCACTAGTCGATTAACCAGCTCTGCAAGATAAATTGAAGAGTGAAAAAGTGGCTCTCTTCTCATATACTCGCAAGTGGCTTCGCACGAAGCACTTGGTTGCAAAAAGGCTTCCGAACATCCCGTTGGAAGGAATCACAGGGGACCTGAAAAGACAAGGCATAGTGTGCGAACGAATTACCACTCTCAAGAAACACAAATCAGTAAGCAATCCACTGAATAATCCAGTCTACTTGCTGACCTTCGACAAGGATATACAGTGCAGTGTTTATCTTCAACACTTGCAAAAAGTACAAGTTAAAAGGGCTACTACTATTTGAAATGGGAACAGAAGAACTAAATAAACTACTAGGATAAGGAGGCAAGCCTCTGCACCAGCGACTACTAGACAAGAGGACTTCCCAGCTTTAAGGAAAAGAGAATCCCCCATTCTGCAGCAGCAGAGACAAAGTCCTTCATATGGGGACAGAAAAGGACACCTAAGAAAGCCAACGATAGTCTCACGGACTTTCAAAGCCTAATGGAGGAAATGGGCAAACTAAATCAGCTTATAGATGTAGGTAAAATGTTGAAGCTTACCGTAATGCTGAATAAGAAATTAATTAACACTAAGGATAACATATCGAAATTGCAAATATTCTATGAGGTACTAAATAGCTGTTAGACGCAATGTTTCTACTCTTCTTTCGGTCCATTGGAATGGCAATGAAATTTGCGGTAATCAGAGCGAATTTAAAAAATGTATATCAGATCATAAAATAGACTTTCTGTTGCTGAATGAAAATAAATTAACTGCTAAGAACATTTTTAAAGTGGATGCGTTAAGCTATATTAGAAAAGACAGAAATTAAGGGGGGAAAGGAGGGGTTGTGATTATTTTAAATAAAAATAACATTAAATTTCACGAAGTGCTGGTCCTTGATGATATAAATTCCAAGCATAAAATTTAAACACATTCTTACCTTTGGCTACCCTCATACATATACTTTGTACCCATACAATGATGCGCTTCCAAGTACTGTAGATACAGGATTTGCAAAATATATCAGTTGGAACCTGATGATAGATGTTTTGGATGAACTATACTCTGAAAATCTTCCGGTCCTCATTTTACTATCGAACATTAATAGCATTGAACTGAAAACAACATCTTTCCAAATTATAAGAAAGCTAATTTGGGTCATTTTCAGCAACATACAAACTCAAAATTAATGTTAATTAGAAACATTGCTTCTACAGTGGAATTCGATGGTACTGTGGGTGATCTTAGCAGTCTTATCTATTCAACCACCGATAAATCAATTCCCCAGTATAAAAATAATGTTAATCAACAATATTTACCTAAAGAAACTAAGAAATTAATCAAACTGAGGCTTGAATTTATAAAAGTTTGTCAAAGAACTAAGAGTAAAGGAATTAAGAAAATCAAGAATAGAATCTCAAATACTACCCATAGGAAAATTGATAAATTTAATAAAATAATTGGTCTAACAAACTAGAAAATTTAGAGGTTAAAAGTAATTCACTATGGAAAATGTCTAAATGCTTCACAAAAAAGAACTGAAATGCGATTCCAGTTATTCATGTAATTAATCGTTTCGGAATTAGTAATGAAGATAGGCTTGAGCAAATAGCTGAAAATTTTTAAAAAGTTCATCATCTAACTGAAAACATGGGGGGTGATGAAAATGATGGAGTCATTCACAGAGCCTATAGAGCAGTTAAGGAGAAAGCTGTAAATTTGGAAGATGTAACAAAAGTCACGTCCTCTGAGCTCAAAAAAGCAGTTCTTAGAACAAAATGTAAAAAGACACCAGGTCTAGATAATATACAAAACATTGACTTGAAAATTTTACCTGAAAACGCTTTTTTCCAATCAATGTTCATTTTCAATACCTGTTTTACTTTGTCATATTTTCCCTTTTGCTAGAAGAAAGCAAATATTCTACCTATACACAAAATTGGTAAAGATAACTTTTTCCGCAGAGTTATAGACTTATAAGTCTCTTGCCTACATTAAACACAATTTTTGAAAAAATTATTGTAACTCGAATTAAGAATTTTTAATCTGTTTACAAATATTTAATCCCTGAGCAGTTTGGCTTTTTGGAAGGCAAGAGAACAGTCCAGCAATTATTCAGAGTAACAAATTACATAAGTACAAATGCTAACTTGAATAATTATATGGCTCTCGTAATGTTAGACATAAAAAAGGCTTTTGATACCGTCTGGCAGGAGGGACTCGTTTAAAAACTTTCAAACCATAACTTCCTAATATATATATATCCTAAAAATCCTAATTAGCTATTTAAAAATAGATCCTTCGTGGTTACTGAAAATTGTACAACCTCATCTGAAAGTAATATAAACGCAAGAGTGTCCCAGGATTCCCTATTAGACCCGGAGGTCTTCATCTACTATACCAATGACATACCGAGAACTGAAGTTGTTAAATTATCTATGTTTGTGGATGATACAGCTCTGTATGTAGCCTTGTGGAATATTAGGCTGGCCGTTCAAATGATTCAACTTTACTTTGATATTCTTACTGACTGTTTTAGTAGATGGAAGATAAATATAAATGCTGAAAATACTGAATTTATCATTTTTAAACATAAGAATAGGAAAGAAGCCATTCCTAACTTGTACATGATGGAAATTAAGATCTCATCAAAAATTATCGGTGTCTATCTAGGTTTAACAATCAGCTCTAAGGTGAAATATAAAGAACATATAGACAAAATTAAGAAGAAAGCTACGCGAAAATAAACTGATTCTATTTAACGCAATTATTAGGCCATTGATAACGTATGCAGCACCGATCTGGTCAGGAACTTATAACTTTAATCTTAATGTTCTACAGAGAATTCATAAAAAATGTCTGTGAATGATTATTGATGCTAACCCTACATACAAAAATGTAAACTTGCCATATTTATAGACTAACTAAGGAATTTTATACAAATCAAATCGGGAATATACAGAAACTCAGTGAGGAACTCATCGTTTAAAAAAGTGCAAATGACATTCCATTCAAATTAACATACAATATGCCTTAACAAATTCTGTTATGAGTGCCTCAACAACCGATCTAACTTTAAAATCTTACTTAGCTATAAGCCATTGAGACTCATTAGAAACACTAACGTAACGATTTTCTTGGGTGCGAGTGGTGACTTGACTCTGGAACCCTTTTATATGCTTTATTTAGTCATAGCTTTGGATGCCAATTCTAGGCGTCATCTAAATACGCAGAAACTATGATCTCATCTTGTTATTGTTATATTAGTTTTAAGAAATCCTTGTCACTACAAGTCAACAACAAACGAAGCTGCATGACTCTTGGTCCACCGTGGGATCACCACTACCAGGCCTATCTAAATTCATAAGTGTGTGGCCCTCTCTGCATCTACTGTTCCTAATCACATCTTTAACCTATCATCTCTATTCGCTCTATTTAGAAAAATTCTATTGCCTTGAAACATGTATACTTTGGGGTTCCCCTGCCCCCATGTAACCTACCCACTTTACCTTGGTCTGCATCGAGGGGACTATGGGTTGCCTTCCGGGGGACCTCTAGTGCGCTGATAAAAGGGAACAAATTCATCAATGATCCTCTGGTTGCCTTCAGGGGGGACCCTTGGATAGTCGATAAATGGGGACATTCACTATACAAAGGTCTTCATCGGGAGGACTAGGGGTCGTCCTTTTAAGGGGACCCCTAGTTCTCTGATTAAGGGGGATAAATTAATCGAGGAAGCCCTAGTTGCCTTCACGAAGGGCCCTTGGATCATCGACAAAGGGGGACAAATGGCCCATATTTTCCAGCGGGGAACTATTGGCCGCCTTCAAATCTATTTTCAGGGCCAAAAATTCACTTCTTTACGCACGAAAATTTACTCTGTTTTCTCAAATGTGGTGAAATCTGGTATAAGGCACATTTCCTAAGTTCCCGACAATCCCGCAATTCTTCCTTAAAGATTGTAGTCTTGCATCTATGACTACCAGCAATTTCCCCCTTTAACCTACCTGACACACAATTGGGTAAATAGTCAAATATTTTCTTCATTATCCTAACCCCCTTCACCATATTCGAAGTTGGTGATTTAGGAAAAATTACTAAACAAGAGAAAAAATAAAGAATAACTACAGTTTCTTTTCTTTTTTTCCCTTGAACATCGCACTTACTATCGAGAGGATCCAGCCACTAGCAAACCCTCGCGAATTAGTCCCTATGCAGATTCATGTATAGGATCCTGAACAAGTTTCTATAGATAAAACCGAGTCTCAAATCACTCTGTAAAGGTACCTGTACAGGATCATTCAAACGGTGAGCTTGTATACAGGTTCCTTTGCAGGATCATCTACGATTTCCATCGCTAATTTCATGTACAAGGACCGTCAAGATTACCTGTGGAGGCTTGTGTGCAGTATCATGTCAAAGATCCTGTAAGGTTCATGTGCAAGGAATTTCCAGCTGGGAAGTTTTTACCCAGCAAAACATTAATGAGCATGGTCGGAAAGGAAATAGATTAGAATAACATAAAAATCAAATTTTACTTACCATTGCCCTCGTCTAATAAGATTGTAAATCCTTGCGGGAAAACTGCACCAAATATTAAGACACTCAAAAAATACATCTTTTTTATAGTGATAACAAATTAATTATTAATTATTAAGTAGAAATCCGTCGTAGAGAAAATTCTGGGGTTATTCTTAAGTTCCAAATTGCTACAAGAATGATAAGACTAATTTGATCTTTATTGAGACAATTCATATTATATAGAATTATAATATTATAAACGATACGAGTTTTGTTTGCGACGTTATTTCAAGGTATTATTCTATGGCCTTATTTTGAACTTTGTGTGTTACGCAATCGAATACCACCGTTTTTGACCAATCTGCACCAAATTTGGCACACTTATTCTTTGTGTTCCCAAACAGGTCGTAAGAGTATGGGGGCCACCAAAGGAGTGGGGCAAGTAGCGTTGTCGAAATTTTTGACCAATCGGCATCAAATTTTTCACTCATATTCTTTGGGATGCAGGAACAAGTCATAAGAATATTGGGGAATGAAGGAGTGAGGGGGGAGCACAATTTTTGAAATAGATCAAATCAAGTAGTCTAAAGCGTATGATGCTCAAGAAAATCGAGTTTTAGATAAGTGGCACCAGATTTTGCACACATCTTCTTTGGGCTCCCAGCCAGGTCGTAAGAGTATGGGGAGGGGGGCAAACATATAGGGGCAAACGGCGGGGGGCCCATCCGCAGTTTTTTAGCAATCGAAATAAGATTTTTCATACTTATTCTTTGGGCTCTCTGTCAGGTCGTAAGAGTATTGGGAGGAACATGGATTGGGGGGGGGGGAGTTTTTAAAATATATAAAATCAGCTGGCCTGAAACGTATGATGCTTATGAAAATCCACAGTTTTTGACAATCGGCACCAAATTTTTCACACTTATTCTTTGGGCTTCCAGGCAGGTCCTAAAAAGATTGAGGGGGAAATGGAATGGGAGGGGCACTTTTTCGAAATATATAAAAAAGTAAAGTATGGGGAGGCATACTCGAGCACAATTCTAATAAATAGAAATAATTACAATGTTCTATATTTAAATTCATATTTATGTTTTGCCTTCTCAGTTCTTTCCAAGTTGAGTTCCGACTTGAGTATGAGTTATATTATTAAAAATACAAAAACGCCTTTTTCATATTATGTTTTTTAGTTTTTTATTCTTTTTCACATTTAGAGTTCTCCTTAAGCTTTGTACAATTTCACATATGATTGCTTTTCCTTTTGGCCTTGATGTACAGTATTAATTAGAGCGGCTGCGCCGCGGCGGCGAGGCCGTCTCCACCCGGCACAGCTAGTCTAATATAAAGATAAAATGACATTATTTTTTATATTTTCTTATTTAATCTCTAACACGACGAGACCGCAATAGTTAAGTATTAATTTTTTTTAAACTTTGACTGGACTAGAATTAGACTGATCTGGGAACTAAAAAAATTATTCATAGCAGACTCTGTCAAAAAAATTCAGAATATTAAAGTTTCCACAAAAGCGGTTAAGTTGGTACATTGCCACAGATTGACTCTAGCTGGGGTTAGAGTCCAGGTACCCATACACTTCTTTTTATTTTACTAACTGAATGAGTACATTTTTAATAACCCACTTTCTGAACTTAAGATTTAGCATTAAAATTAAAATTGGAAAACATCGTTCAAAGTTGAAGATATATTTATACTCCAAATGAAACGCAGTCTTCCAAGAAAATCTTTCCACGCCTTAACGTCCTCGCCTTCGGAAGGAAATGTTGTTTTTGGCTCATTTGAGATTCTTAAAACATCTAAGTCTGTAAAAATAAAATAAATATAAGTGATTTCAAAAATATTAAGCATAAATATGGAAGCTAAAGGAAGCTAAAATTCTAAATTAAAGCATTAAAAATAAAAAAATTGAATTTTGATTTTCTTAAGAATCACTAACCTATTTTCTTCTAAGCAGGCAAATAGACAAATCTCACTTTATTTCTTTCAACATGAACGTTTTGATTGTTGTATTTTCTGCGATATTCCTCATCTCGAATAATATTGTTTGCATAGAAGAGACAAACTTTACTCTGTCTTAGATTCCTTATCTGCAAAAATGATAATCCTTTGTGTTGGGTTTTACTTTCTTAATTGTTTTCTTCTTTTTGTTCAGTTTCAGATAGCTGCGGATGCTGTCTGGGTGGTCCGAACGGACCAGCTTCATTAATTCCTGAAGCATTTAATTCTGTAAAACGGGGAGCAGAAATTTTCAATCTAAAGTATTAAATATTATGAATAAAATTATAAAATAGATCATTCTAAATTGCAACATCTAAAAATTTAGCAACGTTAAGGTGAAATTCGTTCAGGAAACACAATTCAACTAGACAGATTTTAAAAAACACTTACACTACCGACGGATATTATCGCACCGCTAACCGAATTATTAAATGTCAAATTGAAATTGAATATTCTAAATATTAAAACTTTTAATCAAAGGAATCCTAATTAAATTATAAAAAAGATTTTTTTTAATTGGAAAGGGTTTTAAGTCAATTGCACCTATTTGGAAATCTTTCCATGCTGCTAATATTATCATAAATACGATTGCGGAAAATTGATATTTGTTTCAATTAATCAAGGTCTTTGAAATCAATGACTTTTTTATTAACCTAACGACCTAGATGATGAAGATCCAATTTCTTCAGAAAACCATTCTGAATGTAAGAGTGATCTAAATTTACTTGATAAATTTTGTTATGCCTACTTAGGGAAATTAAATTTTTTTGCATCAGTAGAGTCCTTTGGACCAAATAATTGTTTGATAATCTTTGTGATCAAAGGGATAATGTTCTAATATCTTCAAAAAAGTACCTTCGCAGAGATAATCATCTTAATTTGCTCTTGATCTAATCCTTTTTTATCAGACAAATTACCAAGATGAGCATGTTTCAATCTCCTAAAAACACAACCCCCGTGGTAATACTCTTCTAAACTTACTTCTGGGGTCCTAAGATATTTGATGTAATTTCCTACCGAGGAAGATCGAAGGACTTTTGCAATAATTAAGAACTGTGGGCCCAATAATTTTTTTATAAACTCAGTGACCAAGCCAATAACGATTTAACATCTTCAAAAATACCAAACATAGAGTACCACTAATCTGCTGAATTAAATTGGGGTTATGTTAGAAAATGTGTACCATCGCCTACTCAAAAAAATGGAAACTTTCTGCAGTATTCAAATTCATTGGACCCAATTATTTTTTATACAACTGAGTTACCAAAAGATGATGTTCTTACATATTAAGAGAACCAACTGCGTCAGATACCTTAGAAACGTCCATACTAAAATTTATTTGAAAGCGTGTTAAAAATGTCTGTCCATCCGTTACTTAACAAGA
>NC_046657.1:82478340-82494144 GCF_010883055.1 Belonocnema kinseyi
TCCGGGACGGTAGAATATTTCTTCAAGTAAAATATTTTTCAAAAAAGTGAAGGTCATTTCTGAATTAAATTTCAACGAGGAATTCAATGGTGACCTTCATTTTGACCTTGAAGTTGACATTCTTGGCTTTTCGAAGGTCAACTTTGTTTTTTCAAAGGAAAACCCCCTTTTTTACATCTGCAATCGATAGAGCGGAAAATTCTATATTGAAGTACGTACCCAAGTCACAGGTCAGTTGCAACGTTCAAGATCAGTTAAAGGTTATTTGAAATTAACAAAGTTGTCTAAGAGGTCAATTCAATTCCTGAGGTAAATTTCAACGAGAAATTCATTGGTGAGCTCTGTATTGATCTTTGTGATGATCTTCAAGTTTTTTTCGAGGTTTTTTCCAAGCAGTTCACGTTTACGTTCAGCGTTGTCCAGGAACAACGACGTGGACGTAGTAAATTTTGTTCCCTTTGGGATGTTGTTTGATTAGCATGAGTCACCTTGCCTCTCACGTTTCGGGGTGCTTGATTAACGTGAGTCCCCTTGCCTCTCATGCTTCAGTGAAGATGTTCGAACTGAAAACCTTGAGCTTCTTGACGAAAAGCCATGCGATTGTAAAAATGAGTTACAGCATTACGAATCATCTTCCTATCAATCAAAGTAGCCTGTTGCAGAATCCGATTCTGCAATTCGTCTAAGCTTTGCGGTTGCGTTCAGTATACTTTTCTCTTTAAATAACCCCAAAAGAAAATAGTCGAGAGGTGTCAGATCAGGAGATCTAGCAGGCCACTCGATTTCACCCCTTCTTCCAATCCACCTTTGAGGGAACTGAGTATCCAAATACTCTCGAACCTCCCTACCGTAATGAGCCGCTGCTCCGTCCTGCTGAAACCAAATATTTTGAACATTATCGCCTGTAATCTCCCTTATTCTTGGTACAATTTGGTTTCTGAGAAGCTCTTCATATGCACGGGCATTGAGATTACCATCGATAAAGAAAGGGCCTGTCGATGTATCATTCAAGATACCGGCCCAAACATTAATCTTTTGTGGATGTAGTGTGTGACTCTCCAACATCCAATCAGGATTTGTGTCGGACCAATATCTACAATTTTGCCTGTTAACTTCACCTTTTAAAGTGAAAATAGATTCATCTGAAAATACTGTATTGCACAAGAAAAGAGGATCTCTATCAATTATGTCCATCATAATTTCACAAAATTCTACCCGACGATCAGAATCGTCTTCATTGAGCTCTTGTACCAGATGAACTTTGTAAGGATGGAAATTAATGCTTTTTAAAATATTTCGCACTGTCTCAGGAGCAACATCACGCTCATAACTAGCTCGACGTAAACTAAGGTGTGGGGTGTCAGCAAATACTTGGGCTATGTACATCTGCATCTCCTCAGATCCTGCAGATTTTGGAAGACGAGTTCTCTGAAGGTCCTTAATAGATCTATGATTCATACAGTGTCTTACAGTTCTTTAAATTGTTGATTTTGAGACAGGATTTAACCCTTCCCTATTACGAAAAGTGCGATTAAAAAGCAAACGAACTTGATCATAAGATCGAACTCGATCTCCCCAACCATGCATCATTAATACAGATACCCTCTCTCGTTCCGAAAGTTTAGCTTGCGCCATAATAATCTTTAAGCGAAAGATAGTAAGTATGTACTCGTAATACGTAAATTTAGTTTCGATTCTTAATATTCGTATGGAAAAATGGTATAGGACTTATGGTATCACCTTAGGTATTGACTTAGGTATCTAAAAACGGTATAGGACTGTATAACTCTTCGGGGAGGAACAGAACTCTCACCAGAACACCTGGAACTTTTAATGAAAAATTTCCTTATGATTCCTTACTGACCTCTTGGAAAACTTTGTTAATTTCAAATAACCTCTAACTGACCTTGAACTTTACAATTGACCTATGACTAGGGTACGTACCTGAACGTAGAAGTTTCCGCTCTATCGATTGCAGATGTAAAAAAAGGGGATTTCCATTTTAAAAAAACAAAGTTGACCTTCAAAAAGCCATGAAGGTCTCCTCGTTAAAATTTACTTCAGGAATGACCCTCACTTTTTTGAAAAATATTTTACCTGGGAAATATCCAACCGTCCCGGGACTTTTTAGACACCCTGTATATATTTATCGCTTATTTTCCAAATAGCCTTTGGAATTATACAAGTTTACCATGTATATAGACTTTGTGGTAGATGAAATAAAATACTTTTCAAGTTGCAATAAGAATAAACTTATGGACATAACTTAATGAAGATAATTAAAGTAGCCAAATATTACCGAAATTAACATTTATATAATGAATTGATAAATATCATTTGCAGCATATATAGCAAAGAAATCCACATAAAGGCATATTTATATGCAAGAAACTTTTCATCTCAAGTTATCGGTCGATAACTAAAAATCGACTGCTAACCTACCAGCTCTGCGTTGCAAGCAGTTGGTTTGTGAATGCGCTTCCATGTTCGTTTCAAGTGCGCACTGAAGAAACCCTTTTGGCTCTTTACAGGTATCTATTGGAGCTTAAGTTCTAAATGACAAGAACTTTTATTTGAGTCGCAACTTTAGTGAACCGCCAGTTTTTTCTGCGAAGAAAATCATAAAGCCGTAACTTTGTGTATCAATTTTTCGGTACGAATGACCAGATTTTTTTCTTTACAAATAGACTGCCAATTTATAAGCACAATATATACAATAATAGTGAAAGTTCTAGTAAAAATTAGTAACAGACTGTTTAAAGATCTGCAAATATTATATTTTAACATAAATATACTAGCTTTTATTATTCGATCTATCTTAAATTTTCAAAGTATGTTAATGAAATATTTTTACAATCTGTGTCAAATACTTTTCACGCAAATATTTATTTTAAATTACCTGGTCTTCTTATCTGTATCATATAAGCTACATCGAAATTATCTTTCGTCAAATAAAGCCTATTCAAACCAACATAAAATGAACAGACAATTTTTATTTTTTTTAGATTGTTTAAAAAAATAAATATTTCTTAACTTTTCACAAACTGTGTTACAATGTATTTCTCCAAAATCAGTATAACGTACGTTATTTATGATAAATTTCAATATTTGTGGAATTTTTTCCACCTAGTTATTAAATTATCAACCAAAAAACATAAATCTCAACGAAAAATGTAATGATCGATATTTTAACTTTTTCGTTTGTCTGGCGTGTGCAATACTATATGTTTGTCTCTAAACTATTCTTCAAACATTTTTTCTTCATATTTATAACAATATCTTTCTGGACTGATTGTTTCTCAATCACTTTTTATTTATATTTTTAGCTAAGTTTATATTTTGTTCTGTATGTAATGATTCTTTTGTATCCTTTGATAAATCCCGAGGGGTTGTTCACCCGACTTTCAAGTGTAGAACAGATTTCAAGATTTCAACAGATTTTTTCCGTTGCTAAGGTTTGTTATTGTCCGTTTCTAGGGAATTTGATTGATTGTTTCCAAGAGTTTTTATTGTCCGTTGCTAGGGATTCGTATTAAGGAGTTGTATTGATCGTTAATAAGGGTTGTTATTTACCGTTACCAGTGGATCTTTTTGATCTTTCCTAAGGGTTATTATTGACCCTGCTAAGGGCTGTCATTTTCGTTAGTAGAGAATTTTATGAAGCATTACTGCTATTAACCTTTGCTGGCTAATATTATTGACCTTTGCCAGGGTGTTACATTGATGGTTTTTACATATTCTGATTAACCGCGGCTAATTGTTTTTTTATTTTATTAGCTAAATGTGTATAGTCGCATCAACTTCCAGGGTCATTAGCGACTGTACTGTAGGATTAATTACATACTGTATATTATGCGGTGGGCTAGTATACCAAAAAACAGAAGCGAAGCTTTCAGAAAGCACGTCCAGTCTCACTACCTGCTTTAGGAATCGCACCCGCGCCAGCGTGGCTGCCAAGGCTGAAGTTTTGGATCATAGGACAATCACTATACCATCTGAGCCATGATGACTTCCTGCGGCTAATTGTTGTTCATAACCATTGCTAGGAGATGTGATTTACCTTCTCTAAGAGCTGTTATTATCCGTTTCTAAGAGACTTGTTATTGTTCGTTGCTAAGGAGTTGTATTTGTTATTTCTAAGAGTTGTTATGGCCCGATGCTAAAGTTTGTTACTGTCTGTTTACTGTCATTTTCATTTTCCACCAAATAGTTGAATTCTCAAGCCATAAAAGACGAATATTTTATATTACAGTTTATTTGTCAACGTTGAATATAAATTCTCAACCAGGGAAATTACTTTTCTACCAAAAAGCATGAATTTTGAATTCAAAAGCTTAAATTTTTTATCAAAAAAGACCATTCTATCCTACCATATCTTTTTCTTTCGTTCTCCTACCCTACCATATAGTATGCTATCATGTCCTAACGAATTCGACCCTACAAAATCCTCTAGTATCGTATATTTTAATATATTATCCTATCATATCCTTTCGTTTTTCTACCATGATCTATCTTACCCTATTATATCGGCTGGAAATAAGTACACACAATCCAAACTTGGGGGCATATTTTGTTGCAGGTAAAAGTATAACGGTATTCACTGTATCTCGGTAGAGATTCAGAGATCTCTCAAACTTGAGGTACGACATACCGAGTATGTAGGGTACAAAATACAGCTAATGTCAAGCATGCCATGGTCTTAGAAAAGTTGAAGATATGAGGATTTCACTTTGTAAAACTAGGTTTCTAGTTATGAGCACTAATGTTTAGAACGTTTATTATATTTTTTAAGGCATTATTTATTGCCAAAAAAAGGTTTGATGCTCGAGTTATAAATGTAAATTTGCGTAGATTGTTGGCGAGAAGTACAAATCGAGGTTCTGTTACTTTCATTAAAATAATTATGAAACAAACAGTAGGAGAATTGAGTACAAATTAACATATCGACAAAAAATAAATTATGAATTAAATTGTACAGTCCTATATCCCATAAATAATTGTAGGTCCAGTTCTCTTATTCTTTATTTCTAATTTATATATGCTTTTTTTAATTTTTGGAATTAAACTTATCAGTATAAATAATAATAATGTTAAATGGTATCATAATATTTGACTTTGATGATAAAGTACTGATTTGAAAAATATTTCAAGCCTTCCAGATTAATGTCTGATAAAAGAAAATTTGATCAAATAGATTTTATTTTGATCAAATTGAATTTGTACGTTTTCCTAATTTTTTTAATCCAGCCAAATCTGAGGATGCTATTATAACGCATATAGAAGGACCTTTTCATGTTAAATATCGAACAACTTTATTCTTGGGGAATTTAGCATCCATATACTCTACTTTTCTAGTAATCTTAACATGCTTATGCTCCTCTATGTATTCTTATTAAGGTACGAATTATTATTCAAGATAAAAAGTTATATTTTGAGGAAACGCGGATATCTCTAACATGCGCTTTAGCGATTCGTGTATATTATTAAATTGACACATGGCCTTACATAGCCTAAAAATACGCAGGAATAACTACTGCGCATGCCAGAGATATCCGCGTCCTGCCACCACTGACTGGGAATGGGGATAAGTTATCGCTCTCGCACAGCAACGTCATTGGACTTTTCAATTTTGCTCCATAAATAGCTTTTTACTTGCGCATACATGTAAACTTTCTAACCTTCCCTTGGAGGGGAGCGGTAAACAGCCAATCAGATTGCTAGACGAGTCAGGTAGCTTATCTATCCTGCAAACTCATAGTCTGTCTCTTTCATTTTACCAATAACTCTGTCGTTGCCTGAATCCCTCCAGTTATATATGCGCTAAGATTTCTAATATTAAGTATTTCAAGTTGTGACGTTCGCTAGAAAAATGTCTTTATAATGAGGGCCAAGCAATAATAAAAATCCCAGAGGATAAAACTTAATTTAGTTAATAACTTGGAAAAAATTATTTTTCACAGATATAAAATAAATATCAACTTTATTATTCGATTTAATAGTTTTTGAAAAATAAAAATAAGTCTGAATACACTTATCGTGAAAAATAATTATTTTCCAAATTATTATAAAAATAAAGTTTAGTCCCATGCATTTGGTATTATTGTTTGGCCCTCAGCGTGCAAACATCTTGGATATCCCCACCTAATCTGAAATACCTAATGGCTCAATTGTACAAAGTGCGAACAACGCACCTACTAAACTTCAATGAACATAACGTACAATTAGCAAAGCTGTCAAAATAATAAACAATACATTTAGACATGACTATTTCAAATCTTAAAAATTATTTAACAAGTTACAAACGCGTCGATTATACGTTGAATGACATTTTTCATTTCGTACCCAAAGTAGTTGGTACTTCGTACCCCAAGTGATGAACACTTCGTACCCCAAGTGATTGGGAATCTGTACCCTACATTACGATGCAGCATTCACACCGCAAGGGTATTTTTTGTTACAGGTATATGGTACTCTGATATTGGTGCTTCATCCACACTTTCTTTTTTCTGTGGCAGTAATGTATGTTATAAAAGAGGTTTAACTAAAATTCTGCTCCAAAAATATAATAGTAAGCTTTCCAAATAACAAAAATTAACTTCTAGCAAAAAAGATTACTTTTTTACCTTAATATCAATTCTTTGATTTAAAAAAAAAACGAATTTTATATCAAAATACCCAGATTTTTAACAAAGCCATGGAATTTTCAACTAAACAGTAAAAACGAAAAAATGATGCTAGACTTCAGAAGGAAACAATGCAATTTTATCTCAGAGATATGACGTTCTTTTCTTGATTAGGATGAATGTTTAACAAAACAATTGAGTTTTCTATCAAAAGAATAAATTCTCAACCATAAATATAATAATGGACAAACACTATTTATTCCGAAAGTAAAAATTCCCGGTTTTTAACAAAGTTCTCGGACATTTCCAGTCTTTTCCCAGGTGCTTTAAATTGTAGGCTAATGTCCGGTTTTCTGCGTAAGTTTCCAGTTTTCCACCGTAAATATTTGAATTTTTACTTTTCTTTTTCTACTACACCCTATCCAATCTCACGGTAGCGTATCCTGTCTAATCCTATCGTATATGATCCTATCCTATTATATTCTTTCCTTTCAATTATTATCCTATATTTTCAGCTCATCATATCGTATCCTATTTTATCATATAATATGTCCTTTCCCTCTCATCTGCTGCCCTACCGTATGCTGTCGGTTGGGAAAATGTAAGATGGACGGACAGACCGAAATCCGATCAAAACCACGAGTCTATAGAATCCTGAAAAACTAATAATATTCTCAAGATCCATATTCATATATCTTTATTTAACACAGCCTCAACTTTACACCGAACAACTCTACACCTATTGACATGAGTTCTCTAAATTTAAATCAATGGAATATGTTATTTTATGTAATCAGTTATAACTTTTCACTCCAATTAATCAATGAATTTGACTAATCATGCAGCGGAGTTGCATTTTTGATTAGTAAACATGAATGATTACTGACAATTCACTAATTTTATTAATTAAATAACTTATCGATTTGATTTACAGCTCCATTTTGCACTGATTCAGATTTAAAGAGAGAGAAAGAGCGAAAGAGAGGAGGTGTGTGTGTGTATGAAATTTCCTTCAATTAAAAGGATGGTTTTGATTTTGAATTGCATGTGTGATCCAATCATGAATACCCTGACGATTAAGATTAATAAAAACATCAGGATCGATTCCAAATTGCTCTGCTCTCTTATCGGACATGACACCAAGTAGTTGATGAACATATAGTGGCGGCAATCTGAGCACAAGAGGACCACCGAAATCGCCAATGCAGGTTCCTCTTCTTTTCGTTTCATCAAGAGTACAAATACTCCTTTCTGTAATAATTGCGCGTCCCTGGTAACGACGAATACACTCTGCCAGTGGAATTATGAATAGTCGAGTTTGCTTTAACTCCTCAGGAAATACAGGATCGTGACTGTAATGTAAACAGCAAGGTCTATTAATCTAGATATATAATGTTAATTTAAAGAATAGAAAAATAGAAAAGCCTAACACTAAATTCTGGATACCAATTTAATCTGCAAGCTTCGTACTCATTTGAGAAATTCCAAATAGTTTCAAAAGTAGCATACATTTAAAAAAATTGTACGAAAATGGTGTCCTACAATTTTTAAAAGATCACATAAAGGAGATAACTATTTTTGTAATGTGGTACAGAGTATATATTAACACATCTCGAGATTGCGAAAAATTTTTCTCACCGCATATCATTCCGTTGCGATTTAACGCAACTTACGAATCTCGTATCACTTTAGCGAAACGAATTTTCAGCAAAATATAGAATAAGTAGAATTTGGACCTAAATCAGATAAATTTTCAACGAAAAATAAAATGTTTATATTTTTAGTACAAAAAGTACAGTAAATTTTCAACGAAATAGTATAATTTGCAACTGGAAAAATCGAATTTCCATCAAAAACGATAAATTTTCGACGAAAAATCTAACAGTTACATTTTTTGTTCAAAAAGTAACTGTAAATAAGAAAAAACTCATTTTTAACCAAGAAGATCCATTTTCAACCGATAAGATGAATTTTGTATCAAAACCGATGAATTTTTAACAAATTAGATGAGTTCTCAACTAAATATATGAATTTTGAAAGGAATTTTTAACCAAAAAAGATGAATTGGTTTTCAAGAAGATTAAATATTTTTCCACAAAATTCAAATTTTCAATAAAATGAAGGAAACCGAAACCAAATATTTAAGTTTTCAAGAAAATAATTAAATTTTTAACAGAAAAAGTTTTTTAACCTAAATGATGAATCATCAACCAAATGAATGATTTTTAACAAAGTAGTTCCACTTCCAGCTAAGTAGATGAATTTTCAACCAAAGAATAAAATAAGAATAAAATTTGCTCCTGCTCATTATTTAAATAATTAATAATTATCATTATTTAAATAATTCTAAAATTATTTAAACCCTTATTCTATTGTTATCATTGATAAAAGAACTTGGAACGTAAGGAAAATATGCTTATTTTTCCAGTTACCTGAACGAACCTATTATTTAAAAAAAATTAGAATTTTTCACGCAATTAAAAAATATTTTACATATGCCTCAGCATCGCTTGATCCACTATACGTCTAAAACGATGAAATGTTGAACGTAATATTTTTACCAGATTATCTAGAGGCTATTATAGCGGTATTTACAGAGAGCTTTTTCCGGAAAACGCTCTCCGCCCAAAACGATATTATTGCTTCTAGATTATGTGGTGAAAATATTACGTTCAACAATTCATCTCTGTACACGTATAGTGGATCCAGAAAAACCGAATCATTTGAAGCGCCTTAAAGTTTCACCATCAAAATTCAGGATGGATTCTTATTCTCTGACGAATTCTGAAAAACATACTGAAATACGAATTTATTTGTAACACTTCATCACCTTTAAATATTAGATATTAGAAATTTCAAAAAGAAACACCCTATTTTGGATAAACGGTAAAATTCAGATTTTTAAAATTCACCGTGAAAAAGGTTGGCATCCTCTAAAACCCCCTGAAATCTGTTAAGACCCTCTGAGTTTACTGGAAAACTCGCCAATCCTTTTAGTACCTTTGTAATACTTGAAATCCCTTAATATCTGCGGAAATTTATTACAGAGTTTTAATTTATTTTCAAATACTATGAATCCTTTGAATTAAGTAAAATCCCTAAAATTCGTACATCTCCCTAGAAGTGCTTGGGAATTTTATTTCTTTTAATTTATTCCATAAAGTTCTCTAAAAGTTCGTTAGAATCCCTTGAAATGAAATGTTCTAATATGATAAGAAGTTTTGAAAATGTTTTAGAAATTTGTAAGTCTCCTTAAATTGCTCGGCATTTTTTTTGTATACCAGAAACTCCTTAAGATTCTTTAAAAACCCTTAAAAATGATAAAAATACCTCAAATCTTGTAAATTTCCTAGCATCCCATAAAAATAGAATAAAATCCCGTGAAATATATTTTTTTTATTGATGCCTCTGAAACCCCGTGACATCTCACAAAATCATTTCAGGCCCTTGAAATCTTTGATAATTTTTTATTCTTTTAAATATTTGTAAATATCCTCAAAGCTTCGATCATTGGGATCTTCAAGTTGTTCTGAAATCTTAGTAACCGAAATTTCTAACACATTTTTTAGTCTCCACAAATATTCTGTGATCCGACGAAATTCTTTAAAATTGCATTCAATTCCCATAAGATCATATGAAATCTCCCCCTAGAGTCACTTAAAATCTGATGGAAATTTTGTTTACTCCCTAGAGTTTTTTGAAAACGTTGATGTCCTGTAATATCTTTGCTACCCTTTTAAAATGCCTTGAAAATTTAAAATTTTGTTTGTATCTTGTGAAATGTCTTAAAATCTTTCAAATTCCTAGATATCCTTTGAAATTTGTTAAATCTTTAAAGTCCTTGGATATCCTATAAAAACGCTTAGATTCAGTTATATTCTGTAAAGTGTTATGAAAACTTCAAAACCCCATAATTTATCTTGAAATTTGCAAGATTTCTTTTTAAATTTTCTAAAATGTTGAAAACTTTAAAATTCTCTGAAATCAACATAAAACTTCTAAAAATTTCTTAAAATCCCTTGAAATATGTTAGACAATCTGCGAAGAAGATTAAAACTATGTTTGGAGTTAAAGCAATAAAAAGAAAATCACATTCGAAAGCAATTTAAAAATAAATAGTAGCAGTAGTGTATTTTTCTCAAAATGGCATTAGAATATATTTTCGTAGCTAAAAACATATCTAGAAGTTTTAATAGTTTCGAGTTATCGTGGCCCGAATATATAGGCTTGCATGCCAATTTTTAAAAATCATTATTTTAGATGTCTTTACGGGAACTACAAAATGCTTCCCGGGCACAATATTTTATTATAGAAAATGATTTGTTTTATCTACATAAAACATTCATGCTTTGATTCAATAATTAAACAGATTTAAATTAAATTTTTAGAGTTTCGTAGCCACTAGCAGAAACCCGTATTGGGGAAGAGAGAGGAAATGCTGCTGGGGAAGTGAAAATAAGTGCGGTTGGCGGAGTGTGGAAAAGGAAAGCAAGGGTATGGAGAGTAAGAATGTGGGTATAGGAAGTAGGTGAAGTGAGTAGAATTGATTGGAGTTGGTGTACAAGAATTCGGCAGGGAAGTGAGGAGAAAGATTGTAGGGAAAGAAAGTAGTAGGAGATGATAAGGAGAGAGGTGCATTACGGGACAGGAATCAAGTGTGGGGAAGTGTGTGGATATAAATGATGAGTAGGAGGAGAATTAGCCGAAAAGAGGGAAACTACGAGTGGAGACGGCCTACTTTGACTAATTCTTTTTGTGTAACTTGGTAAGGTTTAAAATGTTTTTCATAACTTACTCTAAAGGCCCTGGTTTTGTGCATCCGTAGCCACTAAAGATGCCATAAGCTGGATCAGGTACAACTCCGAGAAAAAGACCAATTGGCCTATTAAGACTATGTTGAAAGTCGATATGTGGAATAACTTCATACAACGCTGTAATAAAAACATTACGAGAATTCAATTTCAATAAATTTTTAAAAAACCATGTGAATATTCACCTAGTCTTGGATTAGGAAATACTAGTGTTATTCCTCTGAAAGTGTGAGTAGTTCCGTTGTATCTCGTCAAGGTACCAGATAAAACGGTGTACCTCTCCATTTGTGATGCAATAACACAAACACGAGGAGCTAAGACAAATACGGCTGATAATATAGTACCTGCACACGCCGTCATATTATCTTTTAGAATCTGTACAACGTAGGGAACATCTCTAATATCTAATGGTCCACCTCTTTTATTACTTAAATTAATTACACGCTTTTGACGAATGTGAAGAACTGAAGATTCATCTGCAAGAAAGATGTAAATTAATTTTCATCATACCTCAATCGAAAGTTCAACTTTCGATGCACGTGCAGTGGATCGAAAATCGAGTTTTCTATTCTGGGCAAGAAGGTAACATTTTAATGTAAATGGCGGGGTTTCACACTGCCATATACATTAATAGCATATGATAGGATCGGGCATAATTAAGTAAGATCGGATACAGTCAGATATGACCAGATCGGATAGGATATGACAGCATCGGATACAACAAAACAGTCGAGAATAGGCCTTATTATGAATCTACTTAAATCACTCACTTTTTTAACTTTCCCACCTCTCTCCACACAACCCCTCCTTTGACACACAGTCGAAATTACAGTCGAAATTACAGTCGTATTTAGTACGACGTGTAAGTTTAAGAGAATAAAAAAGCGTTATCGGATGTTCAAGCAGGAGGGAAAAGCCGTAGATTGAGTGGGAATGGAAAAGTCGGTATAGAGGTGAAGTTATGTGGGATGATGAGGTAGGAAAGAGAGGATGGATTTAACGAGAGGAAATAGTGATTGGTGAGGGTGAGAGGTGAGATGTGGAGGATGAGTGGTTATGTGAAGGGGATGTATAAAGAAAGGGGAAAGGTAGAGTGTTTTGCTGAGAAGGGAATAAGAGGCGACTAGGGGATGTTGAGGATAGGGAGACAGTTGTAGAGTATGAAAGAGGGACTGAGAAGTGTAGTGGATGAGAATTTAGTAACATACTAATAATAAATGATACTAATAATAGTATGAAATCGTTACTTCGACCCGAGTCATGCATAAAATGTTTCGTCACACCCATAATCGAAATTCGACTTGAGATGCCTGTGGAGCGGGTCGACGATACATTTTTCTACCCTAGGCAAATCAATCCGATTCTATTAAAGTCCGATTCTATTATATCCGATCCGATCTTATTTGAGGTCATCAGATCCTAAGGATCATTTAAGTATTACGCAACGCCAGTATTACGTAACGCAGTATTACGTAATACCAGGAAAAAGCGTTACGTAATGCTTGAACGGTGCCTTATCATACACTTAAAAAAAAGTAATAGTTAAAGTTACTAGGCGCGTCTGGTTAAAAAATTTCTAGTTATTTTAATCCGAAATCATGGATAATATGATTATAAAATTCTAGTTAATGATCTCTGGTTGATTTTTTCTGGATAAAACTGTTCTGATTAATATTTCTGGTAACAGAAGTGTCGCGATCTTTTGTGGATTTCCAAAAATCTGTCTTTTGTTTCATATCATTTTGCTGGATGTGTCAATTGACGCTTTGGCGTAAATGTCCATTTCTCGAACAATCGCGATTTCTTCATTGTACTTTCAGTCATATAAGTATAAATAATTGTAGTAAACCGTGAATTTAGTTGTATTATAAGAAGAAATTGCGCGTTATCTGTCTTTACATCAGTGCTACAGAAATATTTCCATACCAGCACAGATTTTTGGATGTCTTTGAAAAGTATTCTCTAAAATATTAACATTGTGAAAACAAATAAAGTGAATGTTCGAGAATGTGGATATTGACCAAGTGATCTACATGTATATGATGTAAAATCGCGAACAAAATAGTGTTAATGAATAGTTTCAAAAACAGAACTCGTCAACAATACGCTACTTTTGCTTCGATTGTTGTATCTATCGCCATTTATTACTACATATATTCACCTACAGATTATAGGGAGGCGACATTATAGCAAAGCGAAACATACACGCTGTACTTTGTTGTCGGAAACTTGTGTTGGATAATTTTCTTTGAGAAAATGTAGCATGTAGTCCTTTTAATTTCAGAGGTGGTTAGAAAGACTCCATGAAGGTAGAAGAGTATCGAAATTCATTAATCGAAAATAGACATCTACCAGAATATCTGGTTGAGTTTACCAGAACATCTGGTTAAGTTTGCCAGAACATCTGGTTAAGTTTACCAAAACATCAGGTTATGTTAAACAGAACGTTGTATTCTTAACCTGCTAGAAAAATGTCTTGTAAATATTTCTGGATAAGCTTAACCAGAAAATTGTCAACCACAAACTTCTAATACTTTCAATCGGAATTTATAGTAAGAGCATATTTAACACTCTATCCTAGTTGAATTAACCAGAATTCTGTTTAATTCAACCAGAATTTTTTCTTAGTGTATTCTATCTGATCCTATCATATCCAATCCGATCTATCCTATCCGATTTGATCATATCTTATCTGATCCTGCCGTATGTTATCCTATCCGATAAAATCCTGTCCGTGGGGAAAAAGTAAGACAGGCGTACAAACACCTAGCAAAAAGTATAAGGTTTTTAAACAAGAGTGCTGATTTGGAGTAAAATTAAGAATATAAAGCACCGTACTTAAATAACGTAACAGCTAAAGGGCGAGGGGGCAAGAGATTTTCTTACTAGTTGTTACGGAAGAGAGGGGCGTTCCTTCATTCATGTACTTAATTGATAGAAATTCACAAATAAAACCAATAACTCGTAGTAATTGAACAGAAATTTAATATGAACTTAACTTCACACTGCAAAAAAACTTAGCGAGTGAAAAACGAAATTAGCCAACAATTTCCGAAAAAGTCAGGGAATTATATTGGTCAGGAAAAAGAGATTTAGAAAATCTTGCAAAAATCAAGGCATTTCTATAACTTCCAATAACTGTCGAGCAGAATAATTTGGAAATTTTTGAATTTAAGTTGAAATTCTTTGATTTCTTTTTTATAATAGATTCTAAGTTGAAAATATTACAAGATTTAGAGGTAAACCTTATTTAATATTTTTGTTAGTAATTTATTTGCACTGTATTTATATTTATCTTTGCAGTTGTTTTCTCCTGATGAGTTTCTTATTAGCTCTAAATTGTACTATTTGTTTTAAAACTCAACAATTTTTTAAAAAGTCATCCTTTTTTATTAAAAATTCAACTGCTTTTTTGAAAATTCGTGTTTTTGGGATTAAAATTTAAGTATCTTCGTAGAGAATGTACTTTTTAAACAAAATTTATATCTTGGTGTTGAAAAAGTCAACTTGAATATACTTTAAATGAAAATTCAATTCTTTTTTTGGAAAATTTGTCTTTTTGATTTGAAAATTCATTTGTTTAAGTACGAGGGTAGTTCAATAAGTCCTTAGAATGACCAACAGATGGCGCGCGAATCGCTCCAAATCATCTGTTTTCAGTCAGCACCACTCCAGACTAGATATATGGTGCAGTCACAGTCAACATCTTCTGAGTTTACCTGTTTTTATAACCAATTGAAAAAAAAATTGTTCGTTAAGAAAAATGAAAAAAAAACGAGTTCAGAGCGGTAATCAAACATTTTCATTTAAAGGGCTTAACTCCATATGAGATAAAAAATGAATTGGACTCAGTTCATGGCACATCTGCCCCTGCCTTAGCAACGGTTTATAACTGGGTAAATGAATTTAAGCGTGGTTGTACATCAATAAGTGACGAACCACGTTCAGGAAGGCCCGTACAAGCAAGTACTCCCGAAATCATCAATAAAATCCACGATATGGTGTTGAAGGATAGAAGATTAAAAGTGCGTGAGTTATCTGAGGCCACAGGGATGTCTATAGGTGCAGTTGTTTCAATTCTGCATGAAAAATTAGGCATGAAAAAGCTATCGGCAAGATGGGTGCCGCGTTTGCTCTCAGCTGAGAATAAACGCAATAGAGTGGTCGCCTCTGAGGCTCTTTTGGCGCGCATAAGTGGGAATCTTGAGGAATTTTTTCGTCGATTTGTGAGTGTGCATGAAACATGGATACACCATTAGACTCCTGAAACAAAGGAACAATCCAAACAGTGGATTTCCACAGGCGAACCAGCTCCAAAGAATGCAAAGACCGTAAAGTCAGCTGGTAAGGTTATGGCTACAGTTTTTTGG
>NC_046657.1:82494244-82500516 GCF_010883055.1 Belonocnema kinseyi
AGAGCTCCAAGGAGATTATGTTGAAAAATAAAAAAAAAATTACCCAAAAAAAATTGTTTTTATACTTCATTCTAAGGACTTATTGAACTACCCTCGTAGAAATTTAATCTTTCTTGGATGAAAAAAGACAACTATTTGGATGAAAATGGAACCATTGTTTTATGATAATCCTGTTGTCCATGAACTTTTTTAATTGAAAATTCAACTGCGTGGGTACAAGTTTTATTCATTCATTCATATTTTCTGGCTGGAAATTAAATTTATGTACAAAATATTCGTCTATTGGATCGAAGGTTCAACAAGTTGTATAAACTTTTTTCTTTTATGCCTAAAAAATCTTTGTTTGCAGAAATTATTCTTTTTGGTTGCAATATCACCCGTGCAGAAATTTCTCTGGTTGGCCCTACCACACCAAGGTTTCAGGTCGAATCCAGGCCGCACTACCCCTGCTGGGATTCATTGACAGGAACAGGCCGGGAGCCCGCGGGCTATATTTTTCTCGAATCACCAAGTCGGGAACCGACCGGTTACTGGATGGGCCAACCCTAATTATATCTCATGGTCAGGAGCCCACCGGGCACTGCCCAGGATAATTTTTTATTAAATTACACATTTTTCAGAGATCCGATGTTATCAAAGACGTAATTATGGATTCTAGACGAGTCATTATTTGAAAAGTATAATTTAAAGATTTATCAGGTCAGTGAAATAGAAATAAGCTGTTTTAAATTCTTAAAAAAAACATTGCATTGTTTTTAATGTTTTAACTCGTTAAAAAAAACTGTTATCGATTCTGCTATTTGAATCAGTAGAAGTGTTACAATTTTCTCTTTTTTCAGAAAACGTTTTGTCTGTACAATTTCAAATATACCGCCACGTATATTACCTTCTGCGCCTGGCAACGTCATGTAAATCAAATTTATTGCAGTAATCGGTTGAAAAAACTCAGTTAGCGGATACTTATTATTTTTAATTAAACTATAATCTTGTGAATACATTTTTTCTTTCTTCCTTCCTAACCTAAAATCTTTTTTTTTACTGCTGTATGGCCGGATTAGCCAAACGGGATCCGGCTGGTATTCAAGCCGGCATCCGACCAGTTTACCGTGAAGTTTTTAGCCGCATCCCGGGCGGATTCCCCGACCAGCGCCCTGCTTACACCGGGGCTATCTGGACAGGAATCGGCCGGATTCCTGATTGGAATCCTACACGAGCACCGTTTACACTTTTTATTGAGCGTTCATCTTTCTAGGTTGAAAATTCAATTGTTTCATTGTAAATTTAATTATGGTTAGGTGAAAAAGTTATGTATATTTTATATATAGAGGAATAAGATAATTATATTTTGCATTTTCTTATGAACTTTTCTATGTAAAACAAATAAAAAATATCAGTGTTTTGTCAACTATATATAAATGGTAAACACCTTTTTCACCTGGGTGTTGTTGAAAATTCAAGCACTTTGTTAAACAATCATCTTTCATCGTAACAGAGTAATTTTTTGTTTAAAATAAATTATGGTTATAGCCGCGTAAGCATCTCAAATCGGCCCTTCTCATATTAGGCTAAAACTTATTTCAAATGTCAATACTAAGGTAGCAAAAAACTAGAAAGAATTTTAAGCTTCATATTGCATTTTTTGGTAGTTATCGAGAAGGAAAAAATAAAAAAAGTGGTGTTCACGAAAACTTTTTTGTAACTGAACAAATAGTTATCAATTAAATGTCCAACATTTTATCTAATTTTCGGTTGATACCGAACTTCGAAATAAAGTATACTGAAAAATTGCTCAATTGAATTTTTATAAATGAATTAGGCATTTTATGAACAAATAGAGATCCCTAAAAAGAATCTAATTTTTCACTTCTTTGTGGATTATTGTTCCTAACATATTCCACAATATACTGCAAAAAGTGCAAAGTAGAGAAAGGAATAGATGTTGATAAATAGCTTTCATACGTCGCACATGCGGCTGCAAGCACGCTATTTTTCAGTATACTTCATTTCAAAGTTGGGGATCAACGACATATTAAATGAAATGTTTCAAACTGTTTTGATAAATATTTTTTCAGTTATAAAGAAGTTGAGGCGATCACTTTTTTTAACACGATAATTTTCAAACATTTATTTCTCGGAAATCGTGCATATCATGTTGAAATAAAAAATACGTGTTAAATATTTTTCAACAACGAATGAAGAAAAAATATTTAACGCTAAACAAATTTAGGGGATAAATCTGCCCTGGAATCATCCATATGAATACCTTACATGGCAAATGCATTCCGAAATGCTATAATAGTAACTTGGTCATAGCAAGCGTTGCATTACCTGCAGACTTTCATCATAGCGGACGGTAGTTTTTCCTTTTCTCGCTAGAGTTGCCAAAAGGAAAATCCAAGCTCAAAAACTGCCTTATCTGTTCCCTGCTACGCTGAATTATAAAACACTTTACTACAAAGCTGTTATCGAGCCAAAATTAATTTCTAGGGCCCTGAAACATTCCTCTTTATTTAAATAATACTACATCTATGGCGAAGGTCACTGTAAGCAATACCCAAAACTGTCCGTAATTCCAAGTGCCAGTGTATTCATTTTGTGTAGCACATGCATGCGAACTTTGTTTACGTTTACGTCGGAGAGCGGGCTCATTTGTCGCAGTTAGCGCGCAATTAAAAAAGAGTAATAAAAACAATTATTGTAATCAAAATAAATAATAATTACCAATCGCACAATGATTAAACTACTGTCAAAATTTTTCACAGCCACACACAATGAAACACTGAAGCTTGGAATTATGCAAGGCTCTAGGAATTACTTGCTATGACATTCACGGTAGATAAAGAAACCGGATTCAATGAACGTATACAAAGCGTTAGTCTTATCTGTCTTTTTTATTAGAGGAAAAGGTTTAATCCTCTTCCTCACCATGATATGAATGGCCTTTCATACCATACTGCGATTAAAATAAAATTGCAATGTTTTGGATTTTTTTAGTAATGACTTAGAATGTTGTTATCTGTTTAAATGAAACGCCTTTTTTAATTTTTCATAGAAAACACAAGCCAGCAGTCATTAGAAAAAATGCATCACGTACAGTACCTCTCGACTGATATGGATACTAATTCGAACGTACATCTTTTTTACCTGACACTCGGCAACAATTCAAACAATCGCCAAAATATGTAGACTGCTATTTTTTAGATGTATATCCACTTTTTTCTGATTCTTTCTGACTTTTTACTATCTATCACAGCATATCGTAATGCATTTGGCATGTGAGGTTTCCATATGTTAACACGAAATTTACTTTATATTATTTCTTAACTATGGCGCACCACTCCGATCAGATAGGGGAAAAACATATGGTAATCTAGGGGATGTAGAGCTTTTTGTTAGAGGATGGTTGTTGCACGTCAAAAACATCACCTTAAAAAAAATAGTTTTTTTAACACACGCACGAAAAGTTCGATTTTCGAGGCATGTATTGCGTGCGCGAAGTAACCAATTCCGAAACCGTGGTAAAAAGCATTTATAAAAAGACTTTCTAGCTGCCCCGCTTGCGCTTTTTGAGTAAAATTACGTTTTTTTACAGTGGTGCTTGCACATTTCGACTCAGAATTACTTTCCAGAACTGTCAGAATCATAACTTCACTTCGTTATGAGTTTACGCTTGCGACTGATTGTGAGTAGTGAATAGTTTTTGGAATTACTCGAAGTGATAAGTTAACATTAATGGCTGATAAATTACCGATAAATTACCGAAAATTTCCTTAAATTTTTATGTTTGATTAAAACAATTGATCATTGTTAGAAATAATGATCTTTCTTTCAAGCATTCAGTATTTCTTTAAACAATCTACTATTATTTAATTGTAACTTTTTCTCAAAAACAGGTATAGAACTCTAGTTTTTTTTAATTTAGTTAGTTTTTCTGCTTATTATTAAATATCTACGTCACTTAGATACTAGTACCTTATTTTGTAATAGATTTTTATTTGTTTAATTAAATTTTGTTTGTTTAAACCATTTTTTTCAAAAATAAATGTTTGAAATTTCTGTTTTTTGCAATTATTGTGGTAATTTTTCATTGTGAAGAGCAAAAGTTTTGGTCTAAACGATTATCATATTGTTTAATAAATTTATTAAACATTAAAGTAAAATTCTAATGGAAATTGTGATTCAAAAATTGGATTTATTTCTCAATTCAATTAAGTATATCGCTTATTGTTGAATATTTAAACGTCAAACAAATATTTTAGATAACTGATATTTGTTTCATAAAATATTTCACATTGGTCATGAAAAGTTTATTTTTTTTGCAAGACTTCATTCTATAAAAATTACATTCAATTTTGTCTTTCTGAATTTATTTTTATAATTTTTTTATATAAATCACCCTCTTAGACAGACTCGTTTGTCCTCTGAAAGATCAAAGTAAGTTTTTGTTTTGTGTATGTTGATCCCGCAGATTAGCTGTTAGTATTCTCAAACGAATAAAAAATCTTTCTATTTTTGAACGTCACTGGAAATTAAAATAAAAAAATTTTGCTCTCAACAATGAAAAATTATCACAATAATTGCAGAAAAACGGAAATTTCAAACATTTATTTTCGAAAAAAATTGTTTAAACACACGAAATTTATTTAAACAAATAAGAATCTATTACAAAATAAGGTACTAGTATCTAAATGACGTAGATATTTAATAATAAGCAGCAAATCTATCTAAATTTAAAAAAGCTAGAGTTTTATACCTCTTTTTAATAAAAAGTTACAATTAAATAATAATAAATTGTTTAAACAAATACTAAATGCTTGCAACAAAGATCATTATTTCTAAAAATGACCAATTGTTTTAATCAAACATAAAAAATCTACCTTTCAATAGGAGAGTGCAAAAAATATTATGTAAACAAAAATAAATTGTTCAAACAATTGTTAATTAGTTTACAAACCTTAAAACCATTCAAAAGGACAAAAAATAATAATTTATGGCAAAAAAGAGAAAAACAGAGCATTTATGTGTCAATTTTGGGCAAAAATGTAAATTTTAGTGTTTGGGGAATTTTTAGGTCTCCACAAGGGGGGGGGGGATCAAAATTTAAAGTAATTTAATGAGAATGATTGATTAGAGACGCCCCAACAAATTCTTATCATCTCCCGCAAGCTAAGTTTAAATCCAGAAACCTGAATCCCATTTTTCCGAAAACCAAAATTTCCCCATGTTAAGCTTATGGAATTGTCAGGGCCTAGGCGGCACGTCTTGATATTAACCGATTTGGCTCGAACTTGGAGAAAATTTTCTTTCCGGAAACCTCACGAAATGGGGGGGGGGTATCGCATGCCCTCTTATAAAAAAAAATTAACAGGTATCATTTTGGACCACCCTAGTGTACAGTTAAAAAAATGTCGGTAACTTAAATGTGGAGATGGTTACAGAGTAAGTTACCGAACGTTACCGAGAATGCGACAATTGATCGAGAATTTATGAGGAATAACGGGAATATTCATTTTTTACTTTATTTATTTTTGTTGTTGTTAAATAAAGTTCATTTTGAATGTACTTAAATCTAAATAATACTAAACATTAAAAATTAAAATTATTCTGTAGTTTCATATAAAGTAAACTTCATATTTTCAGAATAGAATTTTTATTCATTGATGATAATCAATAACTGTACAACAAAATTTTGGACCCAGATTGTCTCATTGACGTGAATATGATTTTTATATGTATTTTGATCCGTAAAATACGAAAATTAACTTAATTTTTGCTCTACACGTCAGCATTTTCTTTAATTCCAAAATATCGATTTTTTCTAGATCCCTACTTAACGCATTTTTCGTTTATTTGGATATTCCGATTTTTGTAAGAACTAAACTATAATTAGTTTTATCCATACTGAATCTCACTTTTCCTCGTGTTCTTATCTCAATTTACCACGATACTACTTTCTTTTTTTACTTTGAATAACCTAATAAGGTCACAGTCTAGAGGTATATTATTTAATTTAAGCTTTTTTTTTAATTTGCAGAAAAAATTTTATTTTATTGAAATAGTAAATGAAATGTACATTTTTTATGTCGATTAAACGTAGTATTTTTCCTATAATAAAAATAAATTAAATGACAGAGTATATGAATTTCATTGGTTGTAACTTATACCTCGTGTACGAGGGTGGATTGATAAGTTTCCGGCCTGATCAAGAAAAACAACGTTTTTAAGAATTTTTTTTTTTTATTTCTCAACATAATCTCCTCCAAGGCTGATAC
>NC_046657.1:82500616-82502133 GCF_010883055.1 Belonocnema kinseyi
TAGTTCTGAATTTTTCAAAAAAAAATTCTAAAATCGGTGCATAATTGCGTTCTAAATGTCATTTTGAACCTCGTTTTCCGATTTCACCCCACTGTGCGTCGCGCAGACCACTGCGGATTATGTGGAACATATTCCGCTGCGTCCAACCGAACGCCACCATCTTATCGTTCACCTCTTGTAGCTCCTTGAGGGCACCTTTCGTCTCTTCTAGATAGTTGAGAAAAAGAGGTTTGCCCTTCTCAGCACAATCCCTCTCCAGTTTCTCTCCGAAGGTCACCTTTTCCGTAACGTCCAAAGGACCTCCAAGCTTCTAACAGACACTTCTGTCTAAGTACGTTTGGTCCCCTCAGAATCCATGGGACCAGCACTAACCACCGGGGCTGGAACCCGATCGGAATCAGTGGTGAGATTGCTACTCCCTTGGGGTATGTCGTTTTTAACATACGCGCTCACCCTTGGTTTTCATGCGGGGTTCCTTCCCCTAGCTGGTTTTTGTCCATCCCGGGTATTTGATTTCCCGATACCACCCATATCTGGGAGGCGTTCCCCTATCCGCAACCTGCGGAGGCGCCCGGTGGAGGACCAGTAACCCCACACGGGGTCAGTACATACAATAACTCCTTCACCAATGCTAGTAAAAACGGAAGATTCACAAGAGTTTTTTGAAAGTCAATCGCGTAGTTTAGAGCACTCATCTTCTAGCTTTGAATCGAATTCACAAATAAAAAAAGAGCAAACTGAGTCGATCCGTTTTAATAACAAAGAACTTATAGGTCTACAGTTAGACTACATTAAGCATATGTGCTTTATATTTCAATGGGACAGCCGACATAAATAGGCACACTATACACAAAAAAGATGGGCATCGCGGATATTGAATATCAAATTAGGTTTGGCTAAAAGTTTTTTCAAAGAACTGATCAAGCAATATCCTGAGGCGTACTCATTTTTTAAAGAAAATTTTTTACATATTAGTGATGCAAAATTGAAAGAGGGCGTTTTTTGGACCTGAAATTAGAAAGCTTATGCTTGATGCGAATTTTGAAGAAAAGCTTTTAAGACATAAACTTAAACACATGGAAATCAGTAAAAAACTTTATCAATAACTTCTTGGGAAATAAAAAAGCAGAAAATTATTCAGTGTTGGTGAATAAAATGTTAAAAAACTTCGAGGAAATGAAGGTTATTTTGTCTTTGAAAATCCATATGTTGGATTCTCATTTAGAAGTTTTCCTGAAAATCTTCCAGCAGTCCGCGACGAACATGAAGAAATATTCCATTAGGATATAGCTGAGTTAGAGAAAAGGTATAATTTAAAAAAATTTCAAATATGTTAGCAGATTATTGTTGGTCTATCCTATTTGAAGGTGTACAAGTCGTACGAGAAAGGTATTTAGAAAAAGTGTTGCAATTTCCAATGTACGAGGGTGGATTGATAAGTTTCCGGCCTGACCAAGAGATGGCGCCACTAGGCCTACCTTGAGGTGGCGTTCTATAGTACCATCCTTAGATAGCTT
>NC_046657.1:82502233-82508129 GCF_010883055.1 Belonocnema kinseyi
TTCTGAATTTTTCAAAAAAAAAATTCTAAAATCGGTGCATAATTGCGTTCTAAATGTCATTTTGAACCTCGTTTTCCGATTTCACCCCACTGTGCGACGCGAGGAATGGTTGCTAGTCGGGGAATCCAGACGGAAAAAGATGCCGTGGAAACTCCTTTGCCCCACTATGGGAAGAAAGTGAGAGAGACCAACCTGAACTCCGTAGAGGCAAGCACTTTGATTTCAAGGAAAAAGAAGCCGAGATCCCGGGCTGCAGTAACGGCCTCAATTCCCAAGAAGGATGATGGAGGGGTGCCTACATCTGCACCGAACATAAAAAAGTTGAAGGAGAAGCAGAGGTGAGCTCGACCCGAGGCGGTTTTAATTAAACCGGTGGAGGGTTCGTGTTACGCAGAGGTCCTGAGGGACCTTAAGGAAAAGGTGAAACCCGACACACTTGGTGTCAAAATCAAGGGTGTCAGGGAGACCAGAAGAGGCGAGCTCCTAATTAAGGTGGGCCCTGCAGCTGATCACAGGGCAAAACTGACATCTGCTATCAGGCAGGTTATGAGTAAAGGGAGCTGCGTGCGTGAGCTTGTTCCACGCACGGAGGTCGAGGTTTTTGACCTCGACACAACAACCGATGGCGAGGAGGTCGAGGCTGTCGTCAGAAGACATTTTGCAAGCAGCCTGTAGGACATATCAGAGAGGAAATGACGGAAAAACTATCATACGCGGAACACCTGAAGGTGGGTTGGGTGCCCTGACGTGTGCGTAAGAAGACACGCACAAAAAGATGCTACCAATGCCTAGGCTTTGGCCATGTGGCAGAGCTCTGCAAAAGTCCCACTGGACGCGAGGATGCTGGAGGTGCGGACAGATCACCTTCCGGGAAGTCTGACGTGTTGATCATTCTGAGAGGCAACCTTGTTTAAGAAGCCTCAAGGACGACCAAATAAACCAGCCACACCCCACCAGGATGCCCGAAGGCCGGCGAGCCCGATGAGTGATACCCCCGCAATACCGAGGACGATGCGTGCATGTTGGTTGGAACAGAAGAAGAAGCCCCGAACAGACCATCGTTCGAGGATAAGGAGGTACTTGGCGTTCAGAGGACCATCCTCGTTGAAGAAGCCTCTCGCACGCACAAGCTATCATTGTAACTGGACAGGGCCAACAGCAAGCCCAGATATTCCAGACAAGGCCGAATTGGAAAAAGATGAGAGCCGAGGCACAGCTAAAAAAACGGCACCTCTGAAGTAATGCGAAAGCGGTTCCGGGGGAATAATGCCAAGGAGAAAGAGTGGTGGCTTTTAGTGGGTCCTTGGTAGCATCATTATAATGACAGAGTTGACTTTGTATAATGTATAATTATACGCAAGGTATAATTGTGTATTATATATGTCAGTTCATTGTAGTGATGCGGCAACTAAGATCCCCACACGACCGAGGAGTGCGGACCCTTCACGGTGTGTTTTTGAACATTTTTCACCAGGACCTTATGAAAAAAATTGTATGCACTAGCACTCCAAGTGCAGGCCTTGTAACTGATGACACTTATGGATAGTTTATTCGATCTTTTGTTTTTGATGAAAATCTTTGTACTTTAGTTATACAACAATTACAGTCACTCACGTGATCTTTCTGTTCTCTCTATATTGTAGACATAGAATAAGGAAGATTTCGACAGTCTTAGCTTCATAGTCTTATCAAACACGTCAAACATATTACATCAGGAACCCAAGGCTTACCCCAATTACTTTTTTTGAAACCAAAATAATTTTCATATGAACTTTGCAATAAGGAAGTAAGGTTCCATCTGTTTTCATGAAATAAATACTCACTACATACATAGCTAAATTTACTGCAACTATTCACACATTGACGATTTCGTAACATTTGCAGATTACTTTATCAATGTGATTTGGAGATAAATATGTATAGAAAATACCTACGTTAAAGGCAAAACAAAAAATGCAAATATACACAATACGCTCACTGAAATATTTGGTATGACAGCTGTTCGTGCAGTACGACTGTTCTGCCAGTGTCTCATAGAAGACGTGCTGCGAGATCAGAGGTGCTCTCGCGGCGCCAGGAAGTGCAAAATTAAAAGTATACAACGGTTAGTTTTATTCAAGATATTGTTATCAACTGTTTAGATATGAATAGAATTTTAAGAGTTTGGGTTAAAAATAAAAAACATTGTCCATTTGATCACGTTTTTGTCTTGTAATGCAAACTGTGTATCGTGAAAGTTATATTGAAATCAAGTTCAGCTTGGGTAAAAATAGACAAAAGTTAGTTTAAGTAGACACAAAACTAATTTTAATTTAAACGTTACCAAAATCGCGATATGTAAATAATCCTGTAAATGTGTTAAATAGGGATTTTTCGATCGAAAAATTGATATTTTGCGATTTAAAAAATCCTCATGTGTAGAACGAAAACTGAGGTAATTTTCGTATTCTGCGGCTCAAAATACATATAAAAATCATATTCACTTCGATGAGACATTCTGGGGCCAAAACGTTGTATTTCAGTGTTATATCAATTCTTTCAGACATTAATTAACGATATTAAATTTTAGTGTAGAACATGTTTTGAGTGAAATTTGACATTTCTTAAAAACTAGAATTTTTGTAATTAACAAAACCACTGCACTATTTTGGGACTCTCCAAACCATAAAAAATCAGGGCCGTCAGAACCATTTCTGTTGGGGTTTTGCCTAAAGAAATTTTGGTTTGTATTTTTGCCATTTTGGGTTAATAATGCAATTATAAACGTGAAGATTCTTGTGTTCGAAAATCAAACTTTATATCAAAGTACTGATTTTTAAGTATGTGCCTACATATATCAGGGTGGCCATTTTAATTGAAGAAAAAAAACCCAATTCTTGGTTCGCGAACATTTTTCACAGCCAATACAATTAAAGAATTCGAGCTCTAAAGCTAAAAATTTCTCAATTCGAAGTAATAAAAAATAAACTACAAATTAAAGCACTAAAAGTGAAACGCTTGAATTTTAAACTTTTTAAATTGAAGTTTCAAAGTTTTTAATTTGCAAATGTTTTATTCTTATGCTCATTAACTTGCACGTATAAATTGCACCATTAAAACAGTTTAAATAAAACACACATAAACTGCAAAATTAAGAATTTTTAACTTTTTAAAATGATAGAGTTCAAAGAGATTCAACACTTTATTACTTTCAGTAATTTTGAGCTGTAAACATTAAAAATTGAAACATTAAAATTTTTCCAACTGAACACTTCGTAAATCAGAAGTTAAATTATTTATATTTTAAATAGTTAAAATATCATTAAAAAGTATAAAAATTTCATTTCCATATCTTGAAAAATATAGAAGTTGTTTTAAATATTTTTCAAAAAAAAAAAAATTTTTTGAAGTTTTTTCAGAACTTCTTAATATTTTGATAAATAAAAAATGTTGAATCTTTTTATCTGAAATTTTCAACTTCAATATCTTCTACTTTTGAATTGTTAAAGTCTCCAAGTCTGCGTTTTAAATTCCTTTTGATTAAAACTGTAAGCCCAAAAATAAAAATCTAAGATGGAAAATTTTCTAATTAAGAGATTTACGAATCATGCATTGTGAAGTGCGTTGAAAAACATTTGAGCTCAAAAATTTATGTCTATTTCGGTGAAAAACATTAATTCTCGTAAATTTTTGAAAATAAGATCGATTGAGAATTAAACGGTAAATTACCGGTAAGTTCTTGGCGTTCCTGACGTAGGTTACCGCATTTCGAACTCTAGTGGAGTCCCGAACCCATGGCGTCTGTTGTGGCCCCACGAGCGTGCGCCTGCTCATCAACGCTAGAGTAGAAATTTACGTATAGAAATTACAGTAGGGCTCGTCGGATCGAGACGGGCCTGTACTGCATTTTCGATCAGACAGATCGTATTAACAAATCTTAGCTATATCTTTTGGTAGGGACGTGTCTCAACATGTACAAGGCCTTATTATTTGACCGGCCGTTACAGGCTATTCAATTTTCATACATACAGCTGACCTCCATCGTGTGCAATCTGCTGTATCTTTGCGCTAGAGCGCCTACTTATCACAGTCAGCGTATAATTTTACGAGAAGGAACTACTTCGCTCCAAGGATTTAGGTGCGTCATACTGTATTCGAATGTTTATGGTCACGAAAATTAAATGAATTGCTCTAGGAAAAATCAGGGAATCCTGGACATGTTTAGAGTCTCGGTTCGGCACACGAACCTGCACACGTAATCTTTGTGGTTCCTGTTCAGGAATTTGACTAAAAAAACTGTCCTTTGCTAAGTAAATTGGGGTGCGGGTTCCCATAAAGACTCACATATGGGATTCTGTACAGAAGGCTGTTGCAAAAACTCATGTTGCTTACAACTACAAAAGTTGCCTTTCTTTTTCCTGTTAAACATCGCACTTACTTTCGAGAGAGCCGAGCCACTAGCGAACCCCCGCGGATTAGTCCCTATGCAAGTTTATGTGTAGGATCCTGAACAAGTTCCTGTGCATAAATATGTGTCTGAAATCACTCTGTAAATATACCTGTACAGGGTGATTCAAAAGGTTATCTTGTATACAGATTCCTTTCCAGGTTCATTTACGGTTTTCTTCGCTAATTTAATGTAAAGGAACCTTCAAGATTGCATGTACAGGTTCGTGTGCAGCAACATGTCCAGTATCCTTAAAGCTTCATGTACAAGGAATTTCAAGCTGGGAAATTTTAACCCAACAAAATATCAATGAGAATGGTCGGAAACGAAATAGATTAGAATAACAGAAAAAGCAAATTGTACTTACCATTACCCTCGTCTAATACAACTGCAAATCCTTGAGAGAAAAATGCACCAAATATTACGACACTCAAAAAATACATCTTTTTCATAGTAATAACAATTTAATTACGAACTGTTTAGTATAAATTCGCCGTACAGAATATACTGCAGTTATTCTTATGTTCCAGATTGCCGCAAGAAAGATAAGACTAATTTTATCTTTCTTAGTACAATTTATATTATATACAGGGTTGGTCATTTAAATGTGGAAGCATTTGTTTCTGAAGAAAAACATCTTAAAAACCATCGTTTTGTTGTTAATTTAGATAGTCATTTATTTTAGTTAAAGGAGATTTGTTCCAAATACTTTTTGAAAATGATATCGCGCAAATGGGCACCGTTGGCATTGATGGACAAATGCGCCTATTTTCGGCGTTTTCCATCACGTTGGCCAATGTTTCGGCCGATTTTGACTGGCCACCTAGATCACCCAAGTTACCTTCACCAGACTTTTATATGTGAGATTATTTGAAGTCCAAGATATACGCCAATAAGCCAAGGACTCTGGCTCAATCCAAAGCTAACATACTACGTGAAATCGCCGTCTTATGGGTCGAAACATTGGCCAGCGTGATGCAAAAAGCAGAAAAAAGAGTAAATAGGCCGTCAAGGCCAAAGGTATATTAAGTATAAGAAATGCAAATTTGTCGCGTTGAGGCTCCATACCGTCCAGACCATTGCATAGATCGACTTGAAAATGTATAAACGTGTATATTAGGCACTGGAGATGGTTCCTACCGCAACCCGAATCGCCAATTGATAACAGATTTTCTTTAATAAATAATGCAAAATAGCATTGACTGTATATCTATATCAAATCAAGTGGCCTAAAACGGATGATGCTTATGCAAATCCACAGTTTTTGTCCAATCGTCATTAAATTTGGCACACATATTCTATGGGCTTCTAAAGGGATCGTAAGAGTGTAGGGAGACATACGAAGGAGCTGGGCCTTTGGGGGGGCAGCCGCAATTTTGGAACAATTAACATCAAATTTGTCACTCACATTCTTTGGGCTCCCGGACAAGTCGTAAGAACATTGTGGGATGATGGAGTGTGGTGGTGGGG
>NC_046657.1:82508154-82509636 GCF_010883055.1 Belonocnema kinseyi
GGGGGGGGGGGGGGGGGGGGTCACAGTTTTTAAATATATAAAATCAAGTGGTCTAAAACGTATGATGCTTATGAAAATCAAATTTCGTACAATTGGTACCAAATTTTCCTACATATTATTTATGCTCCCAACCAGATCGTAAGAGTATGTGGTAGCAGATGGGGGGCACAGCCGCAGTTTTTGACCAATCTACATAACTTTTTTCACACTTATTCGTTGGGCTCAGGTCCCAGCCAAGTCGTAAAGCTTGGGGGCATAGGATGGACGAAGATTCGGGGGGAGGAATGCAGCCACAGTTTCTGGACAATCGGCACTAAATTTTCCACACAAAACTACTGTTAGATTCAGCTGCTCGCAGGTGGCTTACCTTACGTTACGGGGTCTACCACGCCCTTTCGGCTATCCCTTCTCCTACCTTCCCTGTCGAACCTTACGCGCTCTCCTGAGGAGAGAGTAGGTACACCTCAGTATGCTTGTAGCATGGCTACGGCCATCGACATAAGGTACTAGACCATTGCCTACGGCTGTCGGGAGTAGACCAGGGAATAGAAAGAGAGAGAAGATCAAGAAACCGTACCTGTTCTTTTCTAAGGATGGTGATTGATTCTACTCATCTTCCATCTGTTTTTATTAAAAAAAGATTAACTGACCAATCACCAATCGCCATCCCTAGAAATGGGCAGGTCAACTTTCTCTATTTGTCAACTCTTTCTATTCCCTGACGCACTTCCGACAGCCGTAGCCAGCGGTCCAGTACTATATGTCGATGGGGACGGCCCTTAGGGTAAATGACGGTGATAACTCAGGCTCGAATAAGCACTCCCTCGTGGATCTCGTCTTAACTAAAACTTGAATTAAATTGATGAGCCTACCGACTCCTGCTACGAAAAGTTTCATAACCCTGAGCGTACTTTTAAAATATTTTATTAATTCAAAAGTTAATTTCAACTGTTAAGGAAAGGGTATGAAATGCAAAATAATTAATTTTTCGGCGTTAAGTAGAATAGAATATACAGAAAAGTTATAGACAAAGAAGATAAGTAGATGTTTTTGCACATGCGTAATGTGATTCACTCGACTCTCGCGCGCCTCTCTCTGATCTCCTCTGAACCTCTACCGCCCCGTCATGCATTCCCCTATAAATTACATTAAAAATATGCCTGAATGCCTCACCCATGGCCTGTAGAATCTGTAGCCACAAAATATCAATAAAGTGACTTCTTACCTTGAAACACCGTCTCCACTTTATTCCGGAACTTCAGCCCAACACCTGTATTCCTTATGCTATCGGGCAGATCATAAAAATATTGCAGGATGATGGAGTGGGGGGGAGGGCCTCAGTTTTTGAAATATGTAAAATCAAGTGGATTAAAACGTATGATACTTATGGAAATACATAGTTTTTGACAGTCAACAATTCTTGCACACATATTCTTTGGGTCTCCGGACAGGTCGTAAGAATATTGGGAAGGACATTGAAGG
>NC_046657.1:82509646-82519251 GCF_010883055.1 Belonocnema kinseyi
ATATATTGAAGAATTAATTAATTTAATTAATTAATTAATTAATTAAATTAAAAACAATGACAATTTTCTCTATTTCAGTTGATATTTCCGTTTTACCTTCTCAGGTGTTTCCAAGTTGAATTCCATCTTGAGTACGAATTATATGATTCAAAATTCAAAAACGCCTTTTTTATTTAATGTTTTTAAGGTTTTAATTCTTTTTTCGCATTAACAATATTCCTTGAGCTTTGTAAAATTTTATTTCTCTTTTACTTTCTCAGAGTTTTTCATGTTCAAACTTAATATCAAGAGAAAAAATTTAAGTAACACTGAATGCAATAAAAAATTTGACTCTTAAATGTGTATTCAATTCACAAGTTAAGTTATTCTTAAGTAATTAAATGTTCTTTGCCATGTGTTTGCATGTTTTTTCATACACTCAAAAACATTCTGGTTGAATTAATCAGAATTTTGGTTAATTCAAGTAGAATAGGGTGTTAAATATGCCCTCACTATAAATTCTGATTAAAAGTATCAGAAGTTTCTGGTTGACAATTTTCTGATTAATGTTACCAGAAATTCGGGTAAATGTAACCAGAAGTTCTGGTAAGCTGGACCAGAAATGTTTACCAGACAGTTTTCTGGTAGCTTAAGAATACAACGTTCTGGTCAACATAACCAGATGTTCTGGTAAACTTAACCAGATATTCTGATGGCTGTCTATTTTCGATTATTGAATTTCGATACTCTTCTACCTTCATGGAGTCTTCCTAACCCCCTCTGAAATTAAAAGGACTACATGCTACATTCTCTCAAAGAAAATAATCCAACAAAAGTTTCAGACAACAAAGTGCAGCAACTGTGTTCCCCTTCCCTACAATGTCGCCTCTCTATAATCTATAGGTGAATATATGTAGTAACAAATGGCGATAGATACAACAATCGAAGCAAAAGTAGCGTATTGTTGACGAGTTCTGTTTTTGAAACTATTCATTAACACTATTTTGTTCGCGATTTTACATCATATACATGTAGATCACTTGGTCAATATCCACATTCTCGAACATTCACTTTATTTGTTTTCACAATGTTAATATTTTAGAGAATACTTTTCAAAGACACCCAAGAAATCTGTGCCTGGTTTGGAAATATTTCTGTAGCACTGATGTTTAGACAGATAACGCGCAATTTCTTCTTATAATACAACTAAATTCACGGTTTACTACAATTATTTATACTTATATGACTGAAAATAAAATTAAGAAATCACGATTGTTCGAGAATTATATGAGACGAAAGATAGATTTCTGAAAATCGACAAAATATCGCGACACTTCTGTCACCAGAAATATTAACCAGAACAGTTTTAACTAGAAAAAATCAACCAGAGATTACTAAAATTTTCTAGTCATATCAAACATAATTTCGGATTAAAATAAATATAAATTTTTTAACCAAACGCGTCTATTAACTTTAACTAGAACTTTTTTTAAGTGTAACTTTATACATTTTTTATTGCATTTCGGCTTGTTTTTTATGTAAAGTATTAATTAGAGCGGCGGCGAAACCGCCACCACACGGCACAGCTAGTCTGATATAAAGACAAAACACCATTTTTTGCACTTTTTATTTGTATTTATTTTAACAAGACGAGACCGCATTAGCTAAGTATTAATTTTCCAAAAACTTTGACTGGACTAGAATCGGACTGAACTTGGGGCTGGAAACCGCCACCATGAGTGTACAGGCGAAGGGAATATGATTAAATATTAAGGAATTCAATGTTAATATTCTGCATTCGCTTTAATGTATAACGACGAGACGATTAAAAAAAGGTAGAATAAAATCGATTAATCCGTTTAATTTCTGAATATACCTTTTACCGATCAGAAAAGTATGGAAAATCCATTTTTTTTTTTTTCAAGTTTGAAACTTGAAAATTATGCAATTCGCAGCCTTTTCCTGGGTAATTCCCAATTTCTTTCACAGAAAGCGGAGGAGACTTCTTTTCTCGAAGTGGGGACCGAGCCATAGAATCATAATATCACAGAAAGACTAGGGTTTCTATTGGAACCAATTTTCGTTTCCAAAGAAGCTGCAACAAAAATGAACCTCTCTTGTTGAAAAGGAACCCAAAATGGTAGATGGTTTCTAAATAAACCCAAAGTATGGATTCAAACCGTTCCATTAGATATTGCACTGAGAAAATTTCAATGAAGAAATTAAAATTATAGACATTAGTCATTCATAAAAGGAAGATAGCACACATGGAATAGGACAGCTTTTCATGTTATTTTGAATTACATTTTTTAGGAAGTCAGGTATATCTGCCATTAAATTTAATTTTCTTTTATAAAGAAAAAAAAGGTTTTATATTATTTATCTGTATGATTATTTATAGTATTTATTGATTTAAAATAGGCTCGCGCAGTTCGGCGCATGCGCGATTGAACATGTGAATAGATCCTCAAAAAGAGTTCTATTGAAGTCTCAGTTCTAAATGATACCAACTTTTACTTCAGCCGGAATATTGCCAAACACTCAGTTTTTTCTGAAAATCAAGGGCACAATGGGCCTACTAAATATATCCATACTAAAAAATTGTATTTCCAAACCACTTACCCTCGCCGCAGCACCCCAAATATGACCAAAAAAAACTACATTTTTACGTTCATTATTGTTACTTTTTGATAAATATCTGTCGTCTTTTTCATACAAATTATTATTACACTTTGAATATTTCCGATTACTTTCTAAACAATTTTCAATAGTTCAAGGAAATTTAAATTATTGAAACAATTATTTAAAGAAATGTAAACAATTGAAACAACTATTTAAACCCAAAAAATGTAAAAAATAATCGTATAGTTCAACAGGCGTATACGTGATAGAATTATGTTCCTTTGAAGTCCCTAGCGAACCGATTGGACGGAAAGGATACTCTAGAGCGTATCCTTATAGTATCTACATTATATTCCTTCCGTATCATACAACAAAAACACAAAAAGCAGCAAAATGGACATTTAACTTGTTGCAAATCGGATTCTACATTAAATTTTCCATGAGAATGTCATGGAGTTGAAGGTGACTTCAAGCGCATGCATATTCGCTTCAGTAGTATCTTCAGTAGCCTTGTTTACTCAGGTTTGGACTGTATGACGCTAGTACCCTGCCAAAATTCTTAGTTACCAACGGATAATGCCTACTAACTGCTACTAAAAGAAGATGTACTGGAAGCCGCTTTTTTCCCATCTAAATGATAGATATTATAATTTTGGATTTTTTAACGCTGAAAAAGAAATGCAATTACTCCGTGACATTCTAATAGAAGATTTAATGTAGAATCCGAATGGCAAAAAGTTAAATGTCCATCTTGCTGCTTTTTTTTAATTTTTTTTTGCATAATACGGAAGAGATACTATGTGGATACTATAAGAAAACGCTGTAGAGTATCCTTTCTCTTCACTCGGTTCGCTAGCGATGCTAGTTTAATGTGAATCCCCTTGCCTCTTACTTCTCGGGTTGCTTGGTTAAAGTACCTCCCCTAGGGGCTGTAAGACCTTGTAGTTGGCGGGGAGGCTTAATCGTGTGGGACATAGGGGTCAAACGGACCTCGTCCTGCATGCATATGTATATGGATGATAGGACCCCTCTAAACGGGCTATCCTGGGTGGTTGAAAAGGATCCCTATAAACGGGCTCTCCGGGTATGCATGATTGTATTATGATGGACGGGTGACAAAGCCCTCCTGGACTGATTCCAGTTTGAAATCGGCACAGGAATGTCCGTCGACCCGCACAATGACCAAGAAACAGCCCTCCGTTGATATGGTGGACAACGAACGGGTATTCATTGAGTGTGTCGCTCAATGCGACCACCCCCCTAAGCCATGGGTGTAGAGCGATCGTGCCCGCGGCACTTTGGTACCTGGGGGTTACGAAGGTGTTCAACGGCCTCTCGGGGACACCCAGGCTGGGTCGACTCCCATGGGCGCGTGCAATCGCATATACTTTTGTCGTTATCGACCGCCATGTAGATGGCTCTACTGTAGAGGCAGAAGTGGGGGTAATATTTTCTTAAAATATCTTGGCGCCACCATTCTAATGTTTGTCGAGGTTATGTTTTCGTCAACAAACGTCAAGTTTTGCTAAGTTTTAAAAAGTTGTGTCTCGTAGTATGAGATGAAATAAGTAAATTGAAGAGAAAAAAACAAATTTAAAGAGAATTGAAATGCTTTTGCTGTGCCAGGATGTCACGATTTTCACTTCTCTATTATAATGCGAATAAATAAAATGTTGAAAAAAAGTTACATTTTATGTGTCATGTATTTCTTCATTTATTAGAAAATTAATGCAGAATTGTACAAATTTCTACCGAAAAATGATGCAGGAAACAGTAGGTATACACTTTTGGTCTTAAATTTGTATTATTTTGAATTAATTCGTTTACTTTGTCTCATTTTAATTCATGCACCACATTCACATAATATACGCACATACGTGCACGAACACATAGATACATGTTAGTTATCGACTTCCTTGTAGATGCGCTAGTGTCGCTACAAGTAGTCAAACGCACCCATGAGATTCGACACAGCCTCTGAGCCATTACAAGACAGCCATCAATAATTTACTCAATGGATTCGTCGGTATCTCCACATAATCGGCACCGGTCAACCACGTCCTGATGTAACACGTGTTTGCTATAATTCCTGGTTCTGATAACCTTGTCCTGTATCGCAATGACGAATTCTTCCATCTCTGGATACAGAACACCCTTTCTTAGCCAAATATTAGATGCCTCACTATCCACTTCATTTTGATCTAACATGTTGGGGTGCTCGCCATGGATGGCTTTCTGCCTCCATTGTATTTCTAATTCCTCTATGGTTTCTGCCCTGATATTCAAGACCCCATCTGAGGACAAATTTAAGGGCGTGTAGTCAAGATCCGTTTGACAGATGGTACTGTAAAGCGCAACGCTTCGTTTGCTGTTAAAATAGTCTCGCAACTGTATAACTTGTGACTCACACAGTTTTTTGACATTTACAACGCCTCCACCCCATAAATTTCGTGGTATAACTACCCTTTCAATCGCTGAATTTCTGTGGTGCATTCGGTGCTTCGTTATTTCTACGCGAGAAATTCTGTTTACCTTTTCAAGGTCGGTTTTAGACCATTTTATGAGCCCAAAGGAGTACGTGAGGACAGGGATGGCATATGTATTGATTGCCCTGATTTTTTTGCCGAGTTGAGAAAACTCTTCATAACTAATCTGAATCTCGTAGTGAAGGCAGTCGTTAGGCTTGTCTTAACTCTCGTATGTTGAATACCCTTAGATTCAATAATACCCAGATATTTATATGATTCGTCTGCAGCCATTGCCTTGATGTCATTTTCGAACTCGTTCTCTAACTCTGCGATCCCTAATTCCCCTCTGATTAAATGCACTATTCTACATTTATTTAGTCCGAACTCCATGTGGATATCATTGGAAAACTGCTTTATGACATCGATCACTTTCTCCAGTTTCTGGGCTGAACAATCGTACTGCTTCAGGTCATCCATGTAAAGAAGATGGGTCACTTGATGGTCATCCTCATTATCATGAATTCTGAACCCATGAGACATTCTATTTAGTGTTTTGCTCGATGGATTCAACGCTAACCAGAACCATAGTACGCTGAAGGTGTCTCATTGAAATATACCCTTTGTAAAGCGTATTGATCTAGTGTTCCTTGGTTGTCAATGATCAAAATGATTGATTCTTGTACCCCAAAGCCTCATCGCATGGCTAAGAAAGTCAATAATGCGAGGGTAGATTTTGTAAAATTTTAAAACTTCAAGCAAATAGTCATGCGGCATGGAAGGAAACGCTTGCTTTTAGTCAATGTATGGCATGTATAAGTTCCTTTGATGCTTACGAGCTTGAGTCATGGCAACAGCGTCTGTAGTGACTAAATCTCTAAAGCCTCGCGAGTTTTTAAAACATCCTTTTTATTCTTCTATAAGAATGTCATTCTCATCGCAATGAGAATATAAATTATCTGCAATGACCCTGGAGCATAAAGCCTCGCATAAGTTCTGGGTGTTCAATGACCTTCTATAAGAACCTTGCAAACGCAAGTTGCACACTCGTCAGGTACTTGTAGCAGAGGTTGTGCACCATGTCCGGACTTAGAGCTTTCCAATTACTTGCCCTTTTCAAGACCACTATAACATCTAAAGCTGTGATGTTTGTCAGTAGCATTTCAGGGCTATTGCTTGATCTTGCTTCCTCTAGTTTGAACCACATAGTGTCCAAATAGCATCTTTTTATTTTTCCCCAAACACCCGACCAATAGTTAGTCATATCTTCCAATTGAGGCACTTCGGTGCCTTGCTGGTTATTTGGCCTTACTCTCAGTTCACGTTAGTACCTTCTTTCATATATCTGAAAGTTTTTATTTTGTTTCCTTCGGGCACTACTATTCTTGTAGCGACGCAGTCTGGCAGTAAGAACATCAAGTCCCTGTCCTTAAAAGTCTAAAATTTAATCGAATATTGCTGGTGTTAATGTCTCGAAGTGACGAGGGTGGATGATTTTAGTAACATGGTTTATCAGCTTTCCGGTTCTATTTCCTTTTTTTATATTGAGTTAATCGTCCCAATTTGCACCATACTTCACTGGCATCCATATCCAACCTGATCTTCCATCGCGAATCTCAATCCTTTTCTGGGACAAGAAATGCATTTTCAAGCCTAGTTTTCCGGTCCAACGTTCTAACGGGTGCCACGGCTGCACACTATACAAGAGTTTGCACCTCTAATGCAGTTTGTGCTACGTTCAAATACGTAGGTTGGTATGTCCATTTTCGTCGCTTTTTTGGTTGCTGAACCTCTGCTTCTACCTCTGGTTGTATAAGGCCATCCACCTCTGGAGGATGTGGTGGTGTTGGATCATTAATAGGTTGAGGAAGAACATAAATTTCTCCTGCTTGACCGTTTAACGCGGCTTCCTCTAACTGATGTTCATTTCCGTCGTTTTCCACGCTAAATCAACCTGTTGTTTAATCTCCATTACTTGGTCTTCTGTAGCGTGTAGATTAGTCCTGATGTCCTTTACTTTAGCGATAAGATCTCTTAGTGCGACTTTTTGAATATAAGGATACCCTTCAGAAAATTTCGTTCTTAAATTGTATTCTTTTTCCATTTTCGTTTTAAACTTCGCACTTTCGTAATAGAGACGCACCAATTCCTCTTTCAGTGTGGTATCCCAATTGATGCTCTCCCACGGTATTTTTGTCGAGGTGTTTGGCTGTAAATAGCTGACGCTAGCCAAAGCATTCTCAGCAGGCACAGTTGATGTTCCACTGCTTACAGTTTGTCGCAGATGTTTTTGCTGGCCAGCTGTTTGATTAGTGATAAATGCCTGACCATCTTGCAGCTCACCCTCGCAACCGTGCCGCATATGCTGTGGCCTCCAGCTGTGCCTCCAGGGGCGCATTGACGATCCTTGGGAAGCGACATGCGTTTCAAAATCTTTAAAATACTCTCCATTATTATTTAGTTTTTGGTGTTATGCTTAGTCCTTCTCCTCTTTGGTATCAGCCTATTCGGCATGTGTTTAATGTTTATGTTCAGAAATATTTAATGTTGCCAGATCAGGAATACACAGAGAAGAATCGTTAGAAATAATGAATAGTTCAAGTTTTATTTCAAGTATAGAATACTTGGCAGACTAAGACCATTTTTGAGAACCACTTAGATCACTCACTCGTTTATATAGAAATTTTTGCAAGATGTAAGATTTGATGTCTTCATTGAGTTAATCACTTTACTGAACTGAAAAGATCGGACAACGATCTCTCGCGATTCACTGCTGGTCGCGCACTGGTTTTCTCAAGCGACAAGGCTATCATCAGACACTCAAACTGAGAAATCACGTGACTTCAAAGATTCATTTAAATAATAAGGAAATCGAAAAAAGCTTTGAAATAGGCGATGTCGATAAATTGAATAATTTTGAATTGCAGAAAATCTCATCAAGACGAAACATTAGAACTTTAAACAGCATGGGAAACCTTGTCAGTAACAACGCTAGTGCCAACATAGCCGTCAAAGTCATGAAAGGAAAGCTCAATATTATTATCATTAATAAAGTATTATAAGAAAGATTAATAAAAATTTGAAATATTCAAAATAACAATGATAGATTAATGATACTTTAAATTAAATGAATAATTGTAATAAATTATTATTTAATTATTATTATTGTATATGATCATAATTAGATAATTCTTTCTCAATAAATAATTATTAAATTATTCATTTATTACATTGTGTCAGTCGAATTTTACATTTCGTCAGAGATTGTGCAGTTGCGCATTATCACATGTAATGGTAATTATACAGAAGATTTAGGTAAGGTGGTTGTTCAGGACTCAGGCAAGCCTCGAGCTTTAACAATGGAGCAGGTCAAGTTGGCAAAATGTATCTGTTGCACTGCTGACGCACTGTCAAGCTACACCATAGGCGGCACCGTGAATTCTCTATTTTGAGTTGTGAATTTAAAAAAAAAACTTTGCAACAAATGCGTAGTCCTAATTAATTTTTTTCAAGACAAAAAATTTAAAATCAGGCCCATGGAATCGAAACACCATGTCCAATCCATCGGTTTCGTTATTATTGATTTTAAAATGCTCTTACGTTCCGGGAGTAACATGTTGGTGCACCACCTAATTTCACCGACATTCCTCTTCTGGTCTCGAAATCGATATTCTCAAGTCAGCCATGTAAATGGTTTGTCAAAAATTTCAAAAAATTGAATTGATTCACAGTATTGTCGAAAAAATATGTACCAATCAGATAGCCATTCACAATTCCGCACTAAACATTGAGGCTCCAACGACGTTGGTGATCAGCGGTTCTGTACCAGTGTAGATTAGTTTCTGACCAATAATGACAGTTGTGTCTGTTTAAAGCTCCAGTGTTTTTAAATGTAGCTTCGTCAGAAAACATGACGAATCTAAGCAACTTACGATGATGTAAAGCCTATAGACAAAATTCAAGGTGTTCCATAAAATTTCAATCTGTTAATTCTTGGCATAATGTTATGTGATAAGAATAATATCTGAGAGCTTTCAGGATTCTGAGAACCGTTGATTTTGGTATTCCTGATTCTCTTTCAATTTGGCGCGAACTACTGTGAGGAATTAGATGGATCATAGCAACAACTGCTCGGACGCGGACGTCATTATCACCGTATCCATGACGTGCAAGTTCACGATGTAACCGTCCATTTAGAGCTCTATTGGTAAGATTTCGAATAGTAACACTAGTTGGTTGCCGTCTGTATTAAAAACGTTCGGCATAAAGTGCGGCCGCATGGGCATAAACTAGACCTATGCATATTTCAAATCGAATCAAATAAAAACTATTCGAAGTGGGCAATTCGAAAGTCCTTCGGATCGGCATTTGTGGCCCTCAGTTCGAATCGAAGAAAACCTATTCGAATTCAGCAATTCGAAAGTCTTTTGAATTGACATTCGACGCGTCCAGTTCGAAACGAAAGAAAAGCGATTCGAAGTGGGCAGTTCGGAAGTCTTTCGAATCGACATTCGACGCGTTCAGTTCGAAACAAAATAA
>NC_046657.1:82519351-82531590 GCF_010883055.1 Belonocnema kinseyi
ACATTTATTTGGTTTTCAAAAACTTTTTTTTATTCTTCGGTGGCCGTATCATGAAGGTTTGTTTCTTTGACTGAGAAAATACTCTTCAAGTTTTTTATATTTAAAAAAATGGTTCAGAAATTGAGAGAATCAAATTTATATAAAAGCTGAGGTTTTATTAATATTAAATTCTTGTCCGACTAAACAACAATTATTTGGCACTATAAAACTTCAAACTCTAAACATGTTTTTTAAGGATTGCCAAAATTCTAGAACCTGCTGCATATGATAAGGAAAACAAATATCATAGAGATGAGATAAAACATTTGAAACCCATGAAACAGAAACAATATTTTTGAAAATCTCTTTTATGTGGCTTTCCATTCAACAGGGTTTCTAACGCTTACTTTTCAGGGGGCCTTAAAGGCTCATAACATGGTGATTGGTCTGGGGGACCGAATGATTGCACGTGTTTACAACTTTAGAATAAATTAACGCTAGTTTTTCGAAACCAGAATTCGAAACGCCAGTTCCCGGCCAATAATAATATGCCAAAAACAAATTTAAAAAATTATTTATTAAAAAGATATAACATTTTTTGCAACCCGTGTTACGAAAAATGGTCGAAAATGCTATATCACGCAAAAAATTCCGATTTTCTTAATTTTTTAAATAAAAAATTAATGCATCAATCCTTGGAGGGAAGGAGTTGAAGGAGTTGAATTTTGGAAAGACATGAAAGTTCTCAATTTTCTTAAACCCTTCAATTTCGCCATATAGAACAATCCACGTAAAGAATTTCAAATAAATACAGAATTTTCAGCTTAATTGTTGTGAAATAGGATCAGTTAGGTCTCTGTTACATGGCGAAAATAAAATAATGACAATAATTGTAAGTTTCAAAAGTATAACGAATAAAATAATACTATAACAATGAAATAAATAAAATGAAGACACAAAGGGATCTGCTGAAGAGCAGTTCCATTGTGACTAGAAAGAAGATGACAAACGAAACGAAAGTTCGTTTTTTTCTATGTTTATTAACATTTATTATTTATATTACTTTTATTTTATTCGCACTTAGAATCGAACTGAAGGAACTCTCAGTTCACTCTCAGTATTCTACGAAGTGTTTCGCTAACCTTCGATTACAAAAATGCTAAAGTAAAACAAGAGGCGGCGTTTAAAAATTGAGGAAACTGACCAAATATTTTTTATTAGAGAGAAAAATCCAACAAAAATAGTTCAAATGGCCCTTACGTTCGGAGGAAAGGAATAGTTTGTTTGTTTTCAGGCGAGGACCCTTCGGACCATGCCCGCATCCTGTCTTCAATTGGATTCCCAGTGTATATAATTGTATTTATTCAATGTTTTTTTTATGATTCTTTTTAAATTATATGTTGTTTATAGTAGAGAGCTAGCGATCACTTTTGAGAATAAACTTGCAAATAACGCGTCGGTCCACCAGATCAAAGTATGGGCTTCTAGGCTTAAAAATTGCCAATGTCCTTATTATCAGTTGCTAGGGAGTTATATTATTCGTTTCTAAGGGATTTTATTACCCGTTGCTATAGAGTTCGAAGAGTTGTTATTTGAGGTTGCTCAGGGTTATTGTCAAATGTTAAAAGAAAATGTTATTGACTGTTGATATGGGTTGTTATTGACCAGTGCTAAGATTTGTTAATTTGCTGGTAATAGGGAGTTTTGCAGGTCGGTTCTAAGGGGTTTTATTATCCTTTTCAAATGGTTGTCATTTTCCGTCGACAGACATTGCCATTGACTGTTCCTAAGGGCTTTTATTGACTGCTTCTAAAGGTTCTTGAAACCTGTTTCGAGGGAGTTTTAGTCATCGTTCCTAAAAGTTGTTATTGACCGGTGCGAAGGTCTGTTACGGACCGTTGCTATATGATGCTAATATTGCTTCTAAAGGATGTTATTCACTATGGTTAAAGGCTGTTGTCGATCGTTTCTAGGGAATTTTCTTGATCGTTTCGAAGGATCGTTATTTACCGTTGTTAATGATTTTTATTTCTTGCTACGAGATCGTTGTATTGATTGCTGCTAAGGGCTATTACTAGCCGCTACTAATGATTTTTCTTTTCCGTTATTAGAAAGTTGTACTAATAATTGCTAAGGTTTATAATACCCGTTAATAGGGGATGTTTTTAGACGTTGCTAAGGGTTATTATTTACCGTTAATAGGCAGATGTATTGATCGTTGCTAAGGTTTGTTATTGACATGTGCCAGAGCGTCGTATTGATCGTTTCAAAATGTTCTGATTACCCGTGGCTAAGTCTTATTTTCAACCATTGAAAATATATATTATTTACCTTCTCTGAAGTTGTTATTGACCGTTGCATTTTCCACCAAATAGTTGAATTCCCACACCATAAAGAGAAATATTTTATAATACAGTTCATTTGTTCACGATCAAAGATTAATGCTCAAGCAAAAAAAATTGCTTTTCTACTAGAAAAATGAATTTTGAATTCAAAAGCTTAAATTTTCTTTCGAAAAATTTCATCCTATCCTACCATACATGTTCCTTTCCTGCTCATACCCTGCTCTATCGCATGCCAACCTATTCTAATAAATCCTATCCTACCATATTCTATAGTATCGTATCTTTGAATATTTTATCCTATCATATCCATTCGTTTTTCTACATTGTCCTACCCCACCCTATTACATCGATTGGGAACAAGTACAATGACTTATGTTGTAGAAGAGGTTCAGCAGAAAAATCGTTACCAAAATCATGAGGCCATGTGATCCTAAAAAACCAATAATATTCTCAACATCCATATTCATATATCTTTATTCAAAACAGCCTCAACTTTACACCGAACAACTCTACACGTATTGACATGCGTTCTCTAAATTTAAATCTATGCAAAACGATATTTATTTGAATCAGTGATTTATTTTGCTCCGATTAATCAGTGGATTTGACTTTTCATGTAGTGGACTTGCACTCCTCATTAGTGAAAATGAATTATTACTGACAAATTACTGATTTTATTCATTAACTATTTTATCGATTTGATTTACAGCTTCATTTCGTACTGATTCAAATTTAGAGAGTGAGAAAGAGCGAGAGAGAGAGAGAGGAAGTGTGGGTATCACTTGAATGTATTTCAATTAAAAGGATGGTTTTGATTTTGAATTGCATGAATTATCCAATGATGAATTTCCTGACGATTAAGATTGATAAAAACATCAGGATCTATTCCAAATTCCTCTGCTCTCTGCTCGGACATAATACCAAGCAGTTGATGAACATATCGTGGAGGCAATCTGAGCACAAGAGGACCTCCTACATCGTCAATACAAGTTCCTCTTCTTTTTGTTTCATCAAGAGTACAAATACTCCTATCTGAAATAATTGCGCGTCCCTGGTAACGGCGAATACACTCTGCCAGTGGAATTATGAATAGTCGAGTTTGCTTCAACTCCTCAGGAAATACAGGATCGTGACTGTAATGTAAACGGCAAGTTCTATTAATCTAGATATATAATGCCAATTTAAATAATAGAAAAAACAGAAAATCTTAATACCAAATTCAGGAAGCCTATTAAATATGCAGACTTCGGGTTCATAAAAAATTCCAAATAGTGACAATGGTAGCATATATTTTAAACAATTGTAGGAAAATGGTGTCATACAATTCTTAAGATATCACATCAAAGAGATAATTATTTTTTTAGTATATTATACAGAATACATTATCACATCTCAAGATATTTTTTTGGGGTCTCACTGCAGATCAATTCGCTGCATTTTAATGCAAATTATCCTAAACATTTTTTCCGAATTTCATGCAGTTCTAAAAATCAAGGTCAGTCGCATTGTCATTTGTTTCTGAAATTCATGAATTTCTAAAACATAGGATGATTACTCACACTGTGTTTTGTTTTTTAATTTCATGCAGTTCTAAAAATTATGATCAATGACATTGTCACTCGAAGGACCGACGTGCAATGCCCATCTACGCTTTTTCTTCATAATAATTACATTATTTAAATTTTACGGGAAAATATATTGCTTTAAATTGGAAATGGTACTAAATTTGAATGATAAAAGAAGTCATAGAAATAACAAACATATTATTTGCATTAAACAGTTGCAAATTCAGGATTTCTACATTATCCCAATTTCTAAATTCTTCTATGTAATAAAACCAAGCATACAACTAGAAGATAATAATGTTAATGCAAAAAAATTTCGTTTATTAATATATTTTTAAACTTTTAAGCTGTTTTGTCAAGTCAAAACGTTACATTTTCAACCAAAAAAATGAATTTATAACTAAAATGATGAATCTTCAACAAAAAATATGAGTTTTAAATCAAGTAGTTAAAATTTCAAACTGAAAGATTAATTTTCTACCAAAAAAGACTCATTTTCAACTTAAAAAGATCAATTTTTAACCAAAATTAAAGCAGTTACAATGCTAGCAAAATTAATGTTTATTAAATAAGAACGAATTTTTAACAAAATAGTTTTTTCACGAAAAAATCTTCTTTTTTAACAAAAAATAGAAGAATAAAATTTTTAGTTAAAATAGTATTCAATTTTCAACCAAAAATAAATTTTTAACAAAATAATTCAATTTTAAACCCAAAAGATGAATTTTCTTCCAAAAAAGATAGTTTCAATGAAATATATCAAGAAATATATAAAGCTGAAGGAAGGAGTTGCAGAAGTACTAACAAGGATTGGTGCTAGGATAGAGATAGAGTAAGTGCAAAGTGCGAAGTGTAGAAAGGGAAAAGCGAAGGGTGGAGAGAATGGTACTGGTGAAACTGAAGAAATGGGAACATAATAGGAAAGTGATAACAAAAGTATTATTATATGGAAGCCCGGAGAGAATAGAGTATGATTCGACATGGGTAGAAAGGAAGATGCAGTATAAATTAAGGAAAATAGCAGAAGAGAGAAGGAAAAGGGAAAGAGAATTGGATTAAGTATAGGAATATACAGATAGAAGGTGTATGGTGGGATTGGAATGAGGGCAGGGTTAGTTAAAAATGAGGTGTCTGGAAATTAGGACTGAAAGGAACGGGAGATATAGAAATAAGAAATAGTAGAAAACAAAAAGAGACCAGAAACGAAAGTAGGGAAGATTGGGGGATATGCTACTGGAATATAGCAGGCTTGGAAAGAATTCAGCTGGATGAAAAGGGATGGGAAAGAGTAAGGGGAAGATTACCAACAGGTTAAAAATGGCAGGTTCAAAATGGAAAAAGAAAAAAGGCAGAGCAATGGAAGGAATGGTGATGGGAGTAACGAACTAATGTATAACAGAAATGGGTAATAAAGAGATAAAGGAACAAAAATAAGGATTAATAGTAGAAGAGACAAATATGGAAGGAGAGAGGTGGAAGATAGTGGGGCTTATGTGAACAGTAATATGCAGAAGAAATTAGAGGGTTTAATAGAACTTATAAAAGAAAATAATCAAGAGATTAGGCTTCTAATAGATGGAGATTTTAATGCAAGAACAGGAGAAAGAGGAGGAAGGGAATGAAGTGAAGATCGAGGAAAAAAATCCAAAGATAAGATACTGAATGAGGAGGGAATTATATTGTTAAAGAGCCTAGAGGAGATGGAATGGTTTATCTTCAATGGAAATTTGATAGATTCGGATCACTTTCCCATAATAGTGACATTAGAGGAAAAAGAGTAGTTACAATAAGGCTAAGAAGAAAGTAAAATTAAAAAGAACAGGAAGTAGGGATTGGTCAAAGGAAGGTAAAGAACAATTTAAGGAAAAGGTCAGGAATATCAAAATGGGGGAAGGAAATGTAAACCAGGAGATGGAAATAATGATTAGAGGTATAAAAGCAATATTAGAGTGCACAATTAAAAAAGAAGTTAGTGAAGGAGGAAATAGAAGTGGATGGGATGAAGAATGTAAACAGAAGAAGAAGGAAGTAAGAAGAGCATTTAGGAAATAAAGAATAGGCACAAGTAATGGATAACAATATATAGGAGAAAAAAGGAGTATACTGAGTTGTCTGATACAAAAATAGGAGGAACAAAAAAGGTTTGAAGAAGGGGCGGAGAAGGTTAGGACAGAAGAAGAGGTTTGGAATGCGGTAAATAGAGAGGGCAGAAAAAGGAAAAGAGTAAATCAGGATATTGGAAGTGAAATAGAAAAAATATGTTAAGGAATTACTTGGAGGGATAGAGAGAAAAGTTAGGAAAGGAGGAAAATATGAAAGGGAGACGGATGAGGAAGAAGACATTACAAGGGAGGAAATAGTCAAGATCTTACGTATGATGAAAGATGGAAGGGCGTCTGGTATAGATGAGATTCCTAATGAAGTATGGAAATATGGGAGACAGAATTAAAAGAATAGGCATGAATAATGTGCAATAGAGTATGGACAGGAGAGTGGTGGCCAGATTTATGGACCCTGATAAAAATGCCCATTAGGAATTGTTAGAATCCGTTTGAAAGCCTGTAAGATTGCAGTTCAAGTTTCAAGTAAATTTAAAGAGAAATCGTCGAAGGTAATGTTTTGTAATATGTTCCTAAGGGGATACTGATTACACAGTTCATTTCGTTAAATATTTGTAATGGGTTCGATGGGAAACTTAAGTGGAAATTATAATCCAAAATTATTTTTTAAAGATTTCTTGATAATATGACTACGTTTACTGGAAAAGTTAGTAAATATATAATTGCTGTCTTAAGAGGATCTAAGGTGATCTTCAATGGACATTAGAACACTACATTTTATGTGAGGTATTTCTCTCAGTGGATGCAATAGGTATTTAAAAGGACTTTGTTTACTTGAGATGCGACTGATTATAAAATTTTCATTCTAAGAAGATCTAAAGGGAACTTAAGAGGACACTAAAAAACTACATTATTTTGTAGGGAATTTCTCTAATAGATCTAACGGTAATCTCAGAGAATTAAATAGTTATTTAATTAATTATTATACTGGAAAAGTTTTTGAGTATATAATTACCGTCTTAAGAGAATCTAGGGATCCTAAATGGACATTAAAATTAAAACGCTAAATTTTTTCGGACGGAATTTCTCTAAGTGGATATAAGAGAAAGAGAGTTATATTGCGAATTACATTAATGCACAAAATGGTGGATCAATTACACATTTATAATCTTCAGATGAAAAAATTCGGCTATAATGTACAAATATTTAACTTCACTATACGATATAGTGTCAGAATGCATTTACCTATAAAGAGATTTGAATGTACTCTAGTTTCTCATTCCCCCAGCGGACATGTTCTGTGCATGTTACATAACAGAAAGGGAATATTTATATATAACATTGTTACAATAATGTGCCATAACATTTGCAGAACATGAAGTTCACACTACTCTGTAACGTTGTTACTGTAAGTAACAACACAAAAGTGTTCTAAAATTCTGTGATGTAACTGATATAGAACCCAGTGATAGGACTTCTATGTCACTAGAATGTCACACGTGTTAAAAAAATAGAACATAAAGGGCGCTCTGTTTTGCAAACGATCTTAGAAAAGTGTTATGCTGACGGTCGGGCGCAGTAAGTGACTTAAACTGTGTAAAAGAATATGCCGACAACAGGGCCAATACAGAAAATCGCCGATCCTCCATTGTACACCAATATCGGCGTTCAAGTGAGTTGCAACAAATTTGAGCCACATAGCTTCATTCGGAGGATCTAGGGGAAAAGCATCATTTAGACACTGTTTCTTCTCATCCTGAGCAACGTGATGTGTCGTCTACAAACTGTTAGTCACTTGTCAAGATGATTTTGGCGGGCGTTATTTGGGTGAAATAGATGTTGACAAGCAGGTAAGTTATAATAATAATTACCTAACTTTTAATTTCCTCCCGTTTACCAGTGACTATTAATGTCTTGGAATAAAAATTGTACTTGGCGTGATATAATATCCAAATCTTAGGTTACTCAAAACCTACATGACATTCAAACCACCAAAGCCGGGATGCAAAAACTAAGTCGTGACCGTCTGCATCTTAATTGATGCCTGTTCGTTCGAAGAAATTTCCTCTATATTTTCTGTATTCAAAAAAGTTAAGTTAGCTGGTGGTGGAAGTGAAAATACCTAGAGATCCTCAAGGAAGAGTTGAGACACAGGGTGCTCCAAATATGATTGGCGCCGCTGTACCGCATGAGTTGGCGCTATTTTCAAGTCACAGTTTACAAAATATCAAAGTTACGGTACAACGGCGACTATTGGAGGGGGAAACGTGTCTCAACTCCCCCTAGAAGGTCTCTAAAAATACCTTATTGCATACGTAAACGGTCATGACTTTTTCTACAAATCCCGGCTTTAGTTTAAATATCGACGGCCATGACTAACCTAACATTTGGAAGTTGCATTAGGAAGTTATCATTTTATTCTAAGTAATAAGTATACACTGTTAAATGAAAGAATGTTGAAAATTAGGCAAATATTATTTCAATTATTTTCCTTATTAACAATAATTTAGTCTAATATCGCAATGCGAATATTTGCTTTAACAGTTGTTCAGGTGGCTGACAGCGCGGTTCGGCACTCCACAACTCTCGGCATTGAGCCAAAATTCAGTCTCCAAATGATACTTTCCCCTAAATACCCAGATGTGCACCTACGTTCAGAGGAATACATTTGAGACTTGAAAGTTGTTTCAAATTCTCATTGGGAGACCAATCAAATTTGAGCTACAACCAATTTAACACCAGCGTTTTTCAGTGAAATATCGTTCAGAGTCAGGCCAACCGTGAAGTAAATATTTAATTTTATAATATTTTATTTTCAATTTGTACCTTACATTTTTTTAACCCTGCTTCTCATAATATGTCTAAAATCAATACATAACAAATATATATTCCTGAGAAGGGCCTGGTTCGTTCAGTAAAAAAGCATGGCCACGATTTTGTAATGAACGTTCAAGCGGTTCGATAGCGCAATTGGCAAAGGCATCAGCCATAGGCCCATAAGGATTAGATAATTTAGGTAGGGTTCAAATCTCCAGCGAGTGTAATTTTTAAACGGGTTTAAGATTGAGATTAGATATGTGCGGAGGACCATGTGTGAAATTGCGTTATTTAAAATATGAACTAAGTGCAGCAATAATACAAAAAACATTTTTTTCACCTATCAAATACACATTAGATATACATAGAAACCTCATAGAAACCTTTTAACCTTTCAGTAATCGATGACAAAAAATCCTTTATCGCATCTTCTGTTCTCTATAAAAGCCCCTTACAAACCTTATAAGATCCTAGTAAAACCCCAGTACACCCCGAATCAGATTCATTTAGCGACATTTCAGATAAACATTACACGTGCATAGAAACCTCATAGAAACCTTTTAAAATCCCAGTAGGTGAGGACAACAAATCCTTTGTTTACTTTCAAGTCCGTATATGATCCACTTACAAACACCATAAGATACACCGTATATGCTCTTACAAACAAGGAACAAAAACCTCTCTAGAAAATCATAGGAAACCTTAAATTTCTAAATCCATATGAATTCTAAGAGGCATTCTTAGCCGGGGAAGGATTGAAAGGGGAAAAAGGGCAATGATAGCAATGTTCGTGGACCTAAAGGCGGCGCCTGACTCATTTGACTGAGGCCAGAAAGAAAAAGTTATAAGGGAATAAAGGTTGGAGAGCAAGTAGGTGATAGTTTCTGGTTGGTGAGGAGAGTGGGGCAAGGATGTCCTCTTAGCCCACTTTTATTTAATATATTAATATCAGATTTGGAAGAAGAAATGAGGATAATAGGTTGGGAAGGAGTTAGGATGGGAAAGGAAAAGATATATGCACCGGCATACGCAGACGATAGAGTAAAAAAGTTTAAATATTTGGGATATACCTTGCAAACAAATAGAGATCATAAAGCTCATATTAGAGAAACGATAAAAAAAGAAGATGTAATGAAGCAGATATGGGAAATAGGAAAAAGACGGTTAAAAAATTGGAGAAGTAGGATGTAGTTCTTTGATACGCTGGTATTGCCGGTATTAGGTTCTGGAGAAGAGATATAGGGATGGAAAAAAAGGAAAGAGATGGAGATTATACAAGAAAGGTATATAAGGTGGTCTCTCTCTCTTTCTCTCTCGCTTGCTCTCTCGCTTTCAATCGCTCATTTCTAGTTCGCTAACACATCTCAAATTGCGCTAAAGTAAAAACTAAAAATAAGTATATAGACATAAGAGCCTCTGTAAATAATTATAAGTAACTGTAACTAGCAAGAATAAGGTTATATGAAATATGTAAACGGAGGTATGGTAAGAAATGTGATGCATGTAAACCCTCAGGGGACACATTATGAATAAAGAATAGTTTAATTTGCAGTTAGAAAAGTAAATTGTAAACAAATAAACTATTTTCCAGCAAAATTAATTAATTGTCAACTAAAAATATACAGTTGAAAAAAAATAAATAGTTAAATTTTTTACAAAACAGCTAATTTTTTAACGAAAAAGGTAACATTTCTATTAAAGATGTAAACTTTCTACAAAAAATTGAATAGTTAAACTTGCAGTTAAATTGCATTTTTAACTTAAATGATGAATCTTCAACCAAAAAAAGTAATTTTATTTTTAATCGAATACATGAAGTTTCAATTGCCTAAAAAAACAAATTGTTTAAAAAAAATTATAATTGTTCACACAATCAAAAAATATTTAACAGATGACTCAGCAACGCTCGACCCAGTATACGTTAAAAGGATGAAATGTTGAACGTAATATGTTTGCAACATATGAACAGGCTATTATACCGGTTTTTACAGAGAGCTTTTTCCAGAAAATGTTTTTTTGTAGTTAAAATGTTGTTTTTTACGCCTGATAGCGGCAGCCCAGCGGACACAATAATCAGAGTGTTAGCGGTTTCAGGCGAAAAAAAAATTCCAATTACAACAAAAAAAGAAGAAAATTTTCGGAAAACGCTCTATGTCCGAAACGTTATAATTGCTTCAAGATTATGTGGTAAAAATATTACGTTCTACAGTCCATCCTTGTACACGTATAGTGGATCAAGCGAAACCGACTCATTTTAAGCGCTTTAAAGTTTCACCATCAAAATTCATGATTGATTCTTTTTCTCTGACGAATTTTGAACAACATACTGAAATCCGAAATTATTTGTAACACTTCATCACCTTTAAACACTAGAAATTAGAAACGTGGAAAAAGAACCACCCTATTGTGAATAACCAGTAAAATTCAGATTTTTTAATTTGGCAGTGAAAATCGTTAGCATCCTTGAAAAATCCCTGAAATCCATCAAGTCCTTCTGAAATTACTGGAAAACTCGTCAATCTTTTTAGTACCCTTGAAATAATTGAAATCCCTTCAAATCTGCGAAAATGTATTACAAAGTTGTAATTTATTTGGAAATCCTATGAATTCTTTTTAATTTAGTAAAATCCCTGAAACCCGTATAAATCCCTGGAAGTGCCTTGACATTTTATTTGATTTAATTTATTCCCTAAAGTTCTCGAAACCTTGAAAATGATAAAAATCCCTTAAATCTGGTAAATTCCCTAACATCCCATAAAAATAGAATAAAATTCCGTAAAATATTTTTTGATTTATTTCTCTGAAATCCCATAATATCCCACAAAATCATATCAGCCCCTTGAAATATTTGATATATTTTAATTTCTTGTAGTATTTTTCAATATCCTAAAAGCATCGAAGTCTCCTGAAATCTTTTGAATCCACTGACATCTATTAAAAACCCTTCAATTCTCTTAAAATCATCTAAAACCCCTAGAAATCCTTTTAATTAGTTTAAATCCTTTGAACTCTATAGAAATTCCTAATAATCTTGCGGAATCTTGTAATTTCTTACTAAAACCTATGAATTCAACAAATATTGCAAAATTCCTTGGGATCTTCAAATTCTTCCAAAATCTTAGTAAACAAAATTTCTTTAAAATTTGTTAACCTCCTCAAATTTTGTGTAATCTTACGAGATTCTTTGAAAGCGCAAATAATTCCCATAAAATCCCATGAAGTGCCTCCCTAGAGTCAGTTAAAATCACATATGAATTTAATTTACTACCTGAAGTTTTTTGAAATCTTTGATGTCCTGTGATATTTTTGGTACCCTTTTAAAATTTGAAATTCTTATGACTTCCATGAAATACTTCGAAATCCTATCATCAATCTTCAAAATTTGCAATATGTCTCAGAATTTTCTCTAAAATTTTGAAAACTATAAAATTCTCTGAAATCCAAATGAAACATCAAAAAATCTCTTAAAATCA
>NC_046657.1:82531690-82535210 GCF_010883055.1 Belonocnema kinseyi
ATATATTTGCATAGCTAAAAAGGTGTCTAAAAGCTTCAGTAGTCTCGTGTTTTCGTGGGTTCCGTAGCCTCCGACAGAAACCCTTGTTGGGAAGAGAGGATAAGTGCGGCTGGGGAAGTCAAAATAAGTGCGAGTGGGGCAGTGTGGAAAGGGAAAGTAGGGGAAGGGGAACTAATGAAAGTAAGAATTTGGGTAGGGGAAGTGGGAGAAGTGAATCGAGTTGAGGGGGGATGGTTTACGAATAGTTGGATGGGAAAGTGATCGGAGGGGTTGTAGTGGAAAGGGGTATTAGGAGAAGTTAAGGAGAGGGGTGAATAGTGTGGGAGGAGAATTAGTCGAAAAGAGGAAAGTATGGGAGGGGGAGATTTGTCCGGCGTACTTAGACTAATCCTTTTTGTGCAACTAGTTAATGTTTAAAATTTGTTCGATTACTTACTCTAAAGGCCCTGGTATTGTGCATCCCCAACCACTAAAAATGCCATAAGCTGGATCAGGCACACGTCCGAGAAAAAGATCAATTGGCCTATTAAGACTTTGCTGAAAGTCGATACGTGGAAGAACTTCATACAAAGCTGTAATAAAAACATTTCTAGAATTCAATTCCAATAAATTTTTAAAAAATCATTCGAATAATCACCTAATCTTGGATTAGGGACGACTAGTATTTTTCCTCTGAAAGTATGAATAGTTCCGTTGTATCTCGTCACGGTACCAGATAAAACGGTGTACCTCCCCATTTGTGATGCAAGAACACACGAACGATGAGTTAAGATATATACAGCTGATAATATGGTACCAGCACACACCGTAATATTATCTTTTAGAATCTGGACAACGTAGGGAACACCTCTAATATGTAATGGTCCATCTCTTTCATTCCTTAAATTAATAACACGCTTTTGGCGAATATGAACATCTGAAGATTCATCTGCAAGAGAGATGTAAATTAATTTTTATCATACCTCAATCGAAAATTCGGCTTTCAATGCCTCTGGCGTGGATCGAAAATCGAGTTTTGTACCCTTGGCAAGAAAGTCACATATCAATATAAATGACATTTTTTTAAACCGCTATTTATATTGATAGCATGTAATAGGATCAAGCAGAATCAAATAAGATCGGATAGAGTGAAATATGATCGGATCAGGTCAGATTGTTACGTCCCGAGCAAAAAGGCGAGGGTACTTTATCAATGGGATAGGTAAGGGAGGTTAAAGCGCTGATTAAGTCAGGGTTGTAAAGCCTGACTATTATTTAATGTGGGATCGTTGTCACTTTGTCAATCCTACGGGGATTGCGTGTTATGTAAAACTAAAAAATATGATAATTTTCACAAGTTATAGGTATTTTTATTAGAATATAATAGTATAAAATTAGTTTACAGTCAAGTAATTATTAAGCACTTACGCTACCTTTTACCCTTGAAAGGGCAAGAGAAGATTTGTAGTGTCGATGATATCCCCGATGACAAGTAGAATAGCGATGGAATTCGACCGGGTGTTTTTAGTTGATGTACACGAAATATTCGGAAATCAACGTGTACGACGACCCAAAGCCGAAGGGACTTGTTTATTCTTAACACTCAGTACTATTTCACGATGGAAAGTAAGAGCACAGAAAAAACTAGGGGTTCACTCATGTTGCGGCTGAAATGAAAGTTGGTCTCATTTGGAACTTGAGCTCCAATAGATACCTGTAGAGATCCAAATAGGTTCGTTTGGAGCGCACTTGAAAAGAACAGCATCAACAGCATTAAGGCCCATTCACAAGTCAAACGCTTGCAAAGTCGGGCTGATAAGTTAGCAATTTACAGAATGTGTTGTTAAAGCAAACACAAACGATATTAATATTTATTCATTTTTTTCTTCCTTGTTAAGGTTCACTTATTTTAGAATTTTTAATACAAAACTGGCTCAAGTCTACACCATCTTTAAATTACCATGATTTAAAATCATTGGTCAATTGATAATTGGAAATGTAATGCAATTTTATTTATTGTCAGTGAAAATTTATTACTTATCGAACCCATTTTAACCTACTCTTTAAAGTTATGAAAAATCTTTAAAATTATTCATATAATTTTATTTAAAAAATCTTTGATGTACAGTTAATTAACTTTAGTAATTAATTATTATTAAGTGAATCTTTTAGAAGCATAGTCTTCACCAAGCACTATTAAGATCAGCTTAGCCAATTAACCGTTATTAATATTTTTAGGTATTACAATGACCTTTAGTTGTTTTAAATTAAATGAAAGTAGAAAGGCTTTAGAAACATTCATTCTTGCATTCGTTTATGCAACAAACATACGTCATTCATAAGAATATATTTATACTTTTAAAATGTAACATATATAATTGCACATTTCTCCATAACAGCAAACATATTACTTAGGATTTCATTGCGCATACTGTTCGTTATACTCATTTTTAGCTGCTTTGTTGATTTATGGCAAATTTGATTGGTTAAGAACCTAGAAACGAACTCGATGTTTCAAATTAATTCATCAGTTTATTCAAATTCGATCTCCGTAAAAAGGTACCCTTACTTTATACAGATGAAAATATACTTAAGGTATTTTCTTGAAATAAAGAAAGAAATTCGTTACTTTTAGCGCGTGAATTTTAAATTATATAAATATTTAAATGTTAAATTTATAATAAATAATGATTGGGAAATGCTTCAAAAGTGATTTATTATTCGTAAAATAGAATTTTTGAGTGAGATAAAAAAATATTGTGAACTTATTGCAAAAAACGTTTTTTATTTTGACTTTAGAAAAAAAAAAATTTTCAATTTATTTTTAGTAATTTTATTGACTTTATTTTAGGTCAAATTGTTGTGAATGAAAACAATAAAAATTAGAAACTCGACAGAGACAAAATTAATCATTATGCTAAAAAAAATTATTTCTTTCTCTGAACGCGGGATTCATAACGTCTTTTTAATTAAAACCAAATTAAATTTTTATCTGTTACTTCAAAATCTTATTTTAGGATTAAGAAATAACTTGTAATGCATTTTATAATCATTATGTATTATAAATATCAGATTTGAATATCGAGACTATTCAAAATCAGCGCGCCAACAGTAACCAATTGTTTTGCCGGCGCGACGCAAGCGCAGTTCAAAAAGTTTCCAAGATTTTGAGCACTGACATGAATAAGCCTTTATAATGAGAGAATGCGTTTTATTCTGGTCATACGGTCCAATATAAATAAAAATAGATTCAGATGTCAATGAATCTTTATTCGTCAATTTTAATTAATATAACCAACGTACGTTTCAACCTAGTTGCAGGTCTTCTTCAAGGTAATACATCACCTAATATAAAAAAATTTTTTAACAATATGTAATACATTTGAAAGAATTACCAACTTCATTTAAAATAATAATAATAATAATAAAAATTTTTTTGAGTATTATGTATAAATTTACCTGTACAATGTTGATATTAAATACAAAACAAGACATTTCAATTGAGCATAATTTTGGAGAGAGCCCAATTTTTCTGATCGTC
>NC_046657.1:82535310-82547891 GCF_010883055.1 Belonocnema kinseyi
GGACCGTATGACCAGAATAAAACGCATTCTCTCATTAATGATATTAACGGTCGAAGAAAGCTCACAGTGTGGATAAACTCCAATCACTGAATTCTTAATAAGCCTTTATATTTATAAGTTTGCTACATAACGTGCAAATGATATTTACCAAGCTATTATATCTATTTTAATTACGTTATTATTTTGTAATTTAATTATCTTCATTAATTTATGTCACCAGAGTTCGATTACATGTGTGATTTAAGGTGAATATTGTGTTATTAATTAATCATAATACCGAAGTGGGCAAAGCGAAAAATAGATTCTTTAGGAATAGGCTCAATTACATTTGAGATCCTTTCGAACCCCAAGTGTGGTATTATTTAGAGCTCATTTATCGCTTTGGGTTCCTTTTCAGCAAGTAGGGTTCATTTTTGTTGCGGCTCCCTTGGAACCAAAAATGGGTTCCAATGGAAACTTCAGTTTTTTTTGTGAGGTACGCGACTTTACACAATACGATTCTTACTTAAGGAATATTTCACATTTGTTGAATTGATCGCGACTTTATCCAAGCGGTTCATATATTTGGAGTTTAAGTTTATAGTGTGACTGCCACAAACTAAAATACAATCACCAGGGGTGAGTCTGGAGTTTATATAGGTATAAACCTCTTGTAAAGCCACGTAGAAATTCAGAAAAGTCAACGAGGCACGTACGAATCAAGAAAACTCGACGAGACATGTACTGATAAAGTCTGGTATCTATTTTGTTCTCTACTACTTTATTTTCAACATACTTTATAATTTTGATTTTATTGTCCCTTTTTTTAGGTATGTTGATTTCCTTATTATTCGTGTGTAATTTCGCTACTCTTCTGTTCCTCTTTTTCTAGACAATATCTTCATCCTAATTTCTATAGGCCGATATATCAATTACTTATTTTAACTACATAGTTATATTACTACTTTTCAGTTTTAATTGTGATCGTTTTGTAGTCTTAGATGGTATACAATTTGATTACCCTTCATCATGTGGGTATAATATATAACGTTTTTAATAGGATAACCATGGACATAGGAAACAAGGGTCTAGATATGCCATTCGAGGGGTGATGCAATGAGGGGGGAGATCCGCCACCTTTTGATGTCCCGCGAAGAACATGGCAGCGCCCACATGTTTATATTTTCATGCACAGTTTGTCGGTAAAAATGCTCGTGTGCATAATCAAATGGCACATCGTAAGATGGCGGCTCTCACCACTCATGGAATTCTCCTCCCTCCCGTGGATTCAACCCCACTCGCCCAAGTTAGGATGGCATGCCTAGTGCCGTGTTTCCTATGTCCATAAGGATAACTGACATATTTCTAAATTGCCGATGCTTTGAATTAGTCGTTATACTTGTGGTAATGCACGGGTAATTAGCTCGCGCTTACTACTTTATCGCCCGTTGCATATTTATCATCGGCCTTCGTCATGGACATAGGAAACACGGGACTTGGCATGCCATCCTAACTTGGGCCAGCGGGGTTGAATCCACGGGAGGGGGGAGAATTCTATGAGTGGGGAGTGTCGCCATCTTACGATGTGGCATTTGATTATGCGCACGAGCATTTTTGCCGACAAACTGTGCATGAAAATATAAACATGTGGGCGCTGTTATGTTTGTCGCGGGATATCAAAAGGAGGCGGACCTCCCCCCTCATTGCATCAGCCCCGCAATGACATGCCTAGTCCCTTGTTTCCTATGTCCATGGTCGTAGTTCACTAGTCGTGGCTTATCATACAAGTAATTACCTACTGCTGTCAAGTTGATGTTTCTGTCATTTCAGTTTTACGATTCGGTTGAAAATTTATTTATAAATGTTGAGGATGTAACAGGACAGGATATGACAGCATCGGATCGAGCCGCACAGTCTATCATAGGCTTTATTATTAATCATTCAATTTTTTAGGTTTCCCCCCCATATCCTCACAACCCCTCCTCCGACACCCGACCGAAATTACAAGGGTTTAAGAAACCCCTAAGTCCCAAACCTCTAACCTAAAAAGTCCTAAACGCCAACTTACAAACCAAAAGCTGTAGTCGTTTTTCTTACAAAGTCCGAGGTTAAGAGGACAAACGGCCGGATCTCGTAATGACTGGAATGAGGCATTGACCGATCAGATACTCTCGAGCCGAACTCAGTCGCAATATTTGAAATTGGTAACCCGCAAATGCCCGGAACACCAATCACAGAGCACCTTTGATAAGACGAAAAAGTTCCTTCTTGTCAAAGATGCTGTGTGATTGGTGTTTCGGTCATTCCGGGTTACGGTAATTCTCGTGCATGTGTTTTACAACTTTGGAAATGAGCAGAACGTCTTTGAACGCAAATTAAAAAATTTCAAATACTTCGGCTGAGTTCGGCACGAGAGTTACACTGTTTTCAACGGAAAGTTTCTCATTGGTCAACGCCTCATTCCGGCCATTCCGAGATTCGGCCGTTCTGGTTCGTAGACTGAAGGCCTGATTGAAAATGGAAAAGTTGGTATAGAGGTGAAGTTAGGTGGGATGATAATGTAGGAAAGAGGAGATCGATACAAAAAGTGGAAATAGTGCAATCATTCGCCAATGTGAGGCTGAGATGTGGAGGGGCAATGGTTATGGAAAGTGAATGTATAATGAAAGGGAAAAGGGAGAGTGGTTTTGGTGAGTAGAGAATAAGGGGCGACTAGCCCAGTCAGGAATGCATCGTCGATTTAATCTCGAAACGACGTCGTTTTTTAGCGTTGAAAAAAGTTCGAAATTTCGAAAAAGGTCTAATTTGAGTACCTAGGATATTTACAATTTACTGTACAAATTACAATCATTTCTGGGAATTTTATTGGTACTTTTGTAAAATGTTCTGTAATGTGGCATATCCTAAAAGTGAAATTATAAACTAAAAGGAATTTTCAATTTTTCCAGTAAAAACGTTTCTTTGGCAATAGTAAATATTACGTCCCTCTCTGAAATTCGTAAAATTACAAGCAATATTTTTTACAGTGTATGCAATGACCATGATTGCACGTGCAAGCATGGTCATTGCAAATAGTCATACATTTAGTAAAAAATAATCAAAATTATTCCTCAAAATGTGTGAACGAACTGCTACAAAATTCGCCTTTTTTTGTATTTCAAAACTTTCCACGTAACTTCTACAGCATTGTATTATTTAAATTTCCTACACTCAAAGAAAAAGTAATGTTCTTACACATTTTTAATACGTTTCAGAATAAAATTCATAACTTTATTAGCGATTTGATTCGATAACTTATGAATATTTTAATTTCCCGCATTTGGATAAATTTTTGGCGAAGTTGCCTAAACCGAGACGAGCTATTGCTGTCTCAATTTCGGACACTTGCACGTGAGTTGCGAAATTGCGTTTCCATTTCTAAGACAGACACTTTCGCCGTGTTTTTAATTAATTAATTCTGAAAAAGTTGTTTGTATGTATTAAAATGTAATATTATGGATTTATACAAAATAATAATAAGATTAATATCATCGATTTACTTTTTAAGACAAATTAATTAAATCAACTTTTCTGTTGAAAATTTATATTATCAAATTGAAAATATAACTGTTTTAAATGAACTTATCTTTTTGACTTGAAAATTCGACAGTTTGAGTAAAATTTTATTTTATGTCTTCATTGAAAAATGTTTTTTGATTAACATTTGAACTATTTTCTTGAAAATTCGTCTTTTTGGTTCGAAAACGTAACTTTTTAATTATAAATTTCATCTTTTGTGAGCAAAAATGCAACTGTGGTTGAAAATTAATCTGTTTAGGTTGAGGCTTCAGCAGTTTGATTGGAAATTAGTTTGATTGGAAGTTACATTCATAAGTTATTATTAAATTACTTACGTAAGCATTTGGCGAAATTTGAGGTTAAAATTACAGGTTTCAATAAACTACTTTGAATAACTTTTTTGGAATAAATAATTAAACGGTAATCACAATCCATTCTTGCTTTTTAATGTATTCTGTAATAAATTATAAGTAAATTGTGCCATTTTATTTTGATAAACTCCATTCCTGGCAGACCGGAGGAACCGAATGTAGCCTCTACATAGTACCCGTAGACCCTATTGGGTCCCCATTCGGTTCCTTTTTAAAAAACTAAAAAAAACAGCAAGATCAACTTTTAAATTGTTGAAATTCGGATTCTAGGATAAAATTCCCTGTAGAAGGTTACGAAATAATCGCAATAGTTTTTTTTTTGCAACGGTAAAAAGTTTTAAAAAAACATAAGACGTATAACGCCTGTTGACTGCTACTTACAGATGATGCGTTTGAAGTGTAGCAATCAACAGGCGTTATACGTCTTATATTTTTTTAAACTTTTTACCGTTGCAAAAAAAAGTATTGCGATTACTCCGTGAGTTTCCAATAGAAAATTTAACGTGGAATCCGAATTTTAACAATTTAAAAGTTGATTTTGCTGTTAATTTCAGTTTTTCAAAAAAGAACCGAATGAGGACCCAATGAGGTCTTTTTGGGTACTTTGTAGAGGCTCCATTCGGTTCCTTCGGTATCCTAGTGATTTGACTTTTCCTTGTCCCAGTATTGGCTTCTTTGGTGTCCCATCTAAGGATATGCCCCAAACTTTGTGCCCCACTAATAGGCGATCTGGCTAGCTTAAATATATCCATTTATATTAATTATATATAAAATTAATAATGTATTTTTTGTTCTAATCGATCAAATAATGTCTTAGCCACTTATTATAACGGGTTTCGCTCGCGGCCTGAAGGAACCAAATGGAGCCTCTATAAAGTATTCGTAAAGACCCCATTGGGTCCCCATTCGGTTCCTTATTAAAAAACTCAAAAAAACATCAAATTAAACTTTTAAATTGTTAAAATTCGGATTCTACGTTAAATTTTCTATTGGAAACTCATGGAGTAATCTCAATACTTTTTTTTCAACCGTAAAAAGTTTTTAAAAAATATAAGACGTATAGCGCCTGTTAACTTGCTACACATCAAACGCATCATCTGTAAGTACCAGTCAACAGGTGTTATAGGTCTTACATATTTTTTTAACTTTTTGCCGCGGCAAAAAATCGTATTGCGATTACTCCCGTGAGTTTCCAATAGAAAATTTAACGTAGAATCCGAACTTCAGCAGTTTAAAAGTTGATCTGGTTGTTTTTGTTAGTTTTTTAAGAAGGAACCGAATGGGGTCTTTACGGGTACTTTGTAGAGGCTTATTTCGGTTCCTTCGGTTTACCAGGGTTTGTATAAAAAAATTACAATTTCCAATTTTTAAATTGTGTTTATGTGGATTAGCTTTTCCTAACTGTCCCAGTAATGGTCAGTTTACCTTAGATGAATTATTGTCAAGGTCGTCAAACATATCACCACTTTCTTTTCTTGAAAATGTAAAAGGAAACTAACAGGCGACAATGCACGCGGCGAAACACAGGTTCACGAACGTTGCTGCAGTACAGAGCGTCACTTTCATGCGCATTGCGCAGTCGAAACGCGTAGTGCAGTTGGGCGGGTACTTTGAATTTTGAAATGATGAACTTGCCAATATTCCAGCAATTCGAAGAAATCTATACTCATGTTCTCTAATTATGAATATTAATTTATTTTGGATGATAGAACTATCACCATTATTCGAGAATGAATTGTGAAAGGCTGTCACCACATATGTTTTAACAAGGAATTTATCCTCAAAATGAAGTAACAGACATCATAACATTTCCATTCAGAAACAAATGGATTTTCAATAGGTATATAGGTAATGAAATCAAACGTAAAATTATTAAAGTGTTGATCATAATTATTTTGCATGTGAAAATGAACATTCACATCTTTTTGACTCTGAAGTATTTTATGAGTCGAGATGACATAATTCGGACATGGATTTTCATATATTGCAAATTCGGAAAATGTTTGTCAGGATTCACTCAAATTACGATAAATAAAGTATCTTAGAGCATATTTTAGATAGCAAATAGCATTAGATATTATATTTTAGAGCAGTCCAAATGGACTTAAAATTCGACGATGATATTGACTCGACGATAGTACGGCGGGATGTTGAAGGTAGAGATGGAGGTTTAGATAACGAAAAAGGGGCTCGGAAGTGTAGTGGATAAGCATTTAGTAACAAAATAATAATAAATGATACTAACAAGTTTATGAAATCATTGCCTTGATCCGAGTGATGCATACAATTTTTCATCTGATGTTTCATCTAAGTTCTGATGCGACAATTCATACTCTATTTGAATGTTTCTGGTTACGAAAATTAAATGGATTGGTCAAGGAAAAATTAGAGAATCCAGGACATGTTTCTGTACTCGATCCTGCACACGAACATGCACAGGTAATCTTTACGGTTCCTATGCAGGAATTTGACGAAAAAAACTGCTCATGCTCCTGCAATGGAACCTGCCACAACAGAGAAACCTTTACATAATCGAGTACGGGTTCCTGTTCAGGTTCTTCTGCTAAGTAAATTGGGGCGCTAATTCCTATTTTTATTACTCTATTACTTTACATATACGTATGTTGTCCTTTACCTGTGCAGAATTATTCAAATGTGAGATTGCATATCGGTTCCTTTGTAGGATCGTGTAATATATATATGTACTATATCATCGCTAATATTCAACCATTTTAGTTCCTCTTTGCATTATATAAATCTATTTTGTTATATAGATAGTGTTACTTACTAAAATCTTGAAAATTGACAGTGTAAAAGAAAAATTTTACAGAAAATAGTTTTTACCATGAAGGAATGGAAGATTTTCTGACAGCAAAATAAAGTTTTCAACTTTAATGACGATACTTACAGTGTAAAAATTTGATGTTTTTGACAGTTAAAACAATATCACACAATGTTATTATAATAATTACACCCAGAAAAAAGTTTTGTTGAATCAAATCTGTATAAAAGCATCTATTTACACGGTAGAAAGCTGCTATGCTTTCTGGAAATCTCTACCATGCAAGGATGTCGCGCACTTTTTTACCACACATTTTGGAGATTTTAATAATTACCAAGAGCCGTCCGCTTCCGCGTCTTCGCAAAAATTTGAAAACACGTGTTCCGAAAGACGCTTTAACGTAAAATAATCAAAGTGATTTGTTCTGCGCAATCTCGTGGCGCATTGGTAATGTGGATTAAGAAAACCTTTATTTGATTCAAAGAAATAATTTGCTTATTTTAAATTTCTGACTCTAAAGAAATTATTTCTTCCATTGTTCCTAGTGATTTTTTTAAATCAAAAGAATTTTGTTTAAATCAAAAAAATCATTTTAATAAATAATTTCTTTAAATTAAGGAAATTACATGACGTCATTTATTAAAATCAAATCAATTTGCTTTTAATATAAAAATATTTGTGTGTTCAACCAAAAGCACGTAATAAAAAAAATGTTTTTTTTTTATTGAATAAGAACCTTTTTGTGAGTGTAAACATAATTCAAGTACATTATACATTAAATTTCACAAATAATTGAGGCCTAGCCAGGGGGGCAAACCCAACGAAATAATAGTTTACAAGTACTCAGGGGATGCACGTGTCACAAGCTTCGACGATAAATGATCTGCAATATAAAACAGCCACTTATCTTGTGAGCTACATGGAAGGAACTATTGAAAAACATTATTCTCATGGACATAGAAAACAAGGGACTAGGCATGCCATCCTAACTTTGCGAGCGGGGTTGAATCCACGGGAGGGGGGAGAATTCCATGAGTGGGGAGAGCCGCCATCTTACAATGTGTCTTTTGATTATGCGCACGAGCGTTTTTGCCGACAAACTGTGCATGAAAATATAAACATGTGGGCGCTGCCATGTTTGTCGCGGGACATCAAAAGGTGGCGGACCTCCCCCCTCGTTGCATCACCCCCGCAAGGACATGCCTAGTCCCTTCTTTCCAATGTCCATGATTATTCTCAATCCGGTCGGCATGCAGGTAGAAACATTGAGTGAAGTCCGTTTCTAGTAAAATGTCAACGAATAAGAGGTTATATTAGCAAGTTTTAACGCAGCAAAATATTAACAAGAATGGTCGGAAAGCAAATAGATTAGAATAACAGAAAAAGTATATTTTACATACCACTACTCTCGCATAATAAAACTGCAAATCCGCTCAAGAAAACTGCACAAAATATTAAGCGACTCAAAAAAGACATCTTTTTCATAGAAATAAGAAATTGATTATTAATTATTAAGTCGAAATTCGTCTTACAGAAAATACTGGAGTTATTTTTACGTTCTGAATTGTCACAAGAAAGATAAGAATTCTCTTTATTTTTCTTCACGTCATTTATATTATATAGAATTACGACATTATAAACGATACCAGTTTTGTTTGCGAAGATATTCGGAAGGTATAATTGTACGTCCTTATTTTTAACGCTGTCTGTTAAGCAGTCTAGTACAAGATTTCAAATTTTGTATACTACTAATTTGGACAATATGTAGTATATACAGGGTGTAACAAATGTAGCGGAACAGGCCTGTATCTTCTGAAGTGAGCTATTTTTCACAAAAATTAAGGTCATTCCCGTAATAGCTTTTAAAAAAGGAACCTGATGGTTAGCTTAGTTTTGACCTTGAGGATTACCTTAATGGTTGTTTCAAGGTCAACTTTTTTAATATGCAAACGCCCCTTTTTGACACCGGCAATCGAAAGAACGGAAAGTTTTACATTCAAATATGCACTTAGGTCATATGTTTCGGATGAGCTTAAAGGTAACCATATGGTCATTTTAACTCAAACAATTTTTGGATGACCTTGACCTTGACCTGGTGGCTTTTTGAAGGTCCGACCGCTCATGTCGGGTAAGTGAGGTCAATTTTTAGCGTTTACGATAAACATTACCCAAGGGGTTTTTGAGGTCGCTAAGGCTGAATCTGTATGTGATGAATGTAAGTTTTGTTTTGACTTTGCAGATAACCTTGATGACATTCATGGTTATTTGAAGATAAACTTTTTTTTTATAATGAAAAACTTCATTTTGTCACCGACAATCGAAATAAAGTGAAATCGTACAATCAAATATGTACTCAGGTCGTTAGTCGAATTCGACGATGAAGGTGACTTTAGGGTAATTTAAGCTTACACGAGGTCTACTTACCTTTGGGAAGAGAACTTTGGCCGTTACGAAACAAATTTGAAATATTCTCTTCCCAAAGATAAGTAGACCTCTTATAAACTTAAATGACCTTAAAGTGACTTTCATCGTCGAATTCGACTTATGGCCTAAATACGAGGGGCTATTCACTTCGAAGTCCACTGAAGTAAATGTAACGTTATTTTAACAATTTCATGCGACTTTAATCGTACTTTCGTGACTTCATTTGACTCTAGTTTTTGAAATCGTTAGTTGTTGTCTTCGATGAATTCAAGCGATGACTGTCGACTTCGCTCTGACTTCGTCCTGCCTTCATGACTCGGTTTGACTCCGCGCATACTGTACATTACAGCGTGGCGTCCTTTTCGATTATTTTTCTAACCCTTGATCTCGACCTCAATGACTTTGTCTGATTTCGTCCTGACGCGACACCTGACTTCGTGCTGACTCGACACTCACTTCGCACGACGCTACGCTCATCTTTGCTGACTCACTACGTTGTATGACGACTCTTCCTTTATTCTTACGACTTCAAGTATAGTTTTACTGACTTCGTCATTGCTACAACGACTTCAACGTTACGAGTTCATGCTTTCCACAGCTTTACGTGATTTCGTTAAGACTTCACTAAAGATGCGAATGTTCGAAACGTTCGACTCAGAGTTAATAGCCCCTCGCATAAATACATTTTTTTTTAATTTCCCTTTATTTCGCTTGCCGGTGACAAATTGAAGTTTTTCATTCACATTCATCACATACGGCTTCAGCATTAGTGATCTCAAAAACCCCTTGGGTAATGCTTTTCGTTGACGGTAAAAACTGAACTTACTTACCCTACCTGAGCGGTCGTGACCTTTAAATAGCTACCAGGTCAAGATCAAAGTTTGGAATCTCATTAACGCATGGTATTTACATAATTTTTGTCCGCTATGGAATATTTTCCAATAATTATGTGCTTATAGTCATCAAAACATTATTTGAGTTAAAATGACCTTATGGTGACCTGTAAGCTTATCTAAAACATATGACCTAAGTACATATTTTAATGTAAAATTTTCCGTTCTTTCGATTGCCGGTGTCAAAAAGAGGCATTTGCATTTTTAAAAAGATGACCTTAAAACAACCATTAAGGTAATATTCAAGGTCAATACTAATTGGAAAGGGTTCTATACATTTTTTAGTATTTTTATCATGTATATATTTATATGTATTATATTTATTATGCATATATAGTAATTATGATTTAAACTGATTAATTTTCCTTCTGGGTTTTAAGTCAACTGTACCTATTTAAAAATATTTTGATGATACTAACATTATCATGAATACAATAGGGTTTTTTCACGATTTGAGATAAAATAATTTTTTAATACATCATTTTAATCGGAATCGATAGTACGTTTTAATTTTTTTTTTTCTGTTGTGTCGTTCAACAGAAAAAAAATATTAAAAATTGAAGGCTGTAAAACACTTATTCAAATTGTTGTCTTGTGGGCGTCACGTGACTCAGAAGTTCTTATAATTATCTATCAATGTGGCGATGCGAAACTCATGATAAAGAGGTTAGGCAACTGTCTGCTGTCAATTCTGTCTGTTTTAATTTGATAGCTTTATTTTTTAAGAATTATGTCACAAAAAAAGTTATCCTGTTGTAATATTTGATTTAGGAGTCTGCAGTATGTTGAAAGAAAACAGTAAGTGTAATTATTAACACATTTTAGAATCGTACATATTTACTAATTGTTCAGTAAAGAAGACTGCATTTAAATACCTTTTGAATTAATTCTTTATACATGCTATAAATATATCTATTTTGGGTAAATTGTCTCTATTGGTTTTCACAAAACCCTTCTTTGACATTTTTTTAACAATATTTTGCGACAAATATTTTCGATGTGCACATAACTAAAAAAAAAACATTTGCACAAAAATTATATTTGAGAATCACTGACACGTGAGCTGTGATTGGTGGAAAATCGGACCCCTTTGACGTCAAAGGGGCCCTCCAATCGGCATAGTGATAAAAAAATTCATATTTCAATATTAAATTAAAAATAGTAAACAATGTGCAAAATATATTTTATGGGCGTTTTTATAATTAGAATTTTATATACTATAGGTTCCACGTATTGGAAAAATAATATCTAACTTTGGAAACAACCCTATTGAGGAAAATCGATATTTGTTTGAATTCATCAAGTTCCTTGTAACCAATTACTTTTTTATTAACTTCATGACCAACAGAATGAAGGTCAAATATCTTCAGAAAACCATTCTCAAAATGACCCCGATCTGAACTTACTTGTAGGGGTGTTAGATATTTTGTTATGCCTACTTAGGAAAATCGAAAAAATTTTCCATTATTCAAATCCTTCGGACAAAATGATTTTTTGTTGAACTAAGTGATTAAAGGAATGATCTTCCAAAATTTTCAAAAGAAGTACCCTCGCTGTGACAATGATCGGAATATGCTTGGGTCTAATCTTTTTTGATCAGCCCAATAACCACGAGGAGCATATTTTAATCTCCTCAAAACACCACCCATGTGGTAACGCTGTTCTGAAATTGCTTTCGGGGTGCTAAGATTGTTTTGCCATCTCCTACCGAGGAAGATCGAAGAACTTTTGCATTAATCAAGTACTTTGGACCCAATAATTTTTTGAGCTACTAAGTGGCTAAGCGAATAACGTGTTAACATCTTCAAAAATACCAAAAACAGTATAGCCCCGATCAGCTGAAATAAATTGCAGTAATGGTAAACGAATTCTACTGTCCTCTACTCAAAAAATTGGAAACTTTTTGCATTATTCAAGTTCATTGGGCTGTCGAGATCAACATTTTTTTGCGGCAATCAAGATCCTTGGGCTCAGTGATTTTTGATCAACTAAGTAACCCGGCGGAGGATGTTATTACATCTTCATAAATCTATCCTTAAAGTTGTACAAATCTGAATATAATCTGAGGGATGTTAAAAAGTTGTTTCCGGACCCGAATTACCAATGATTTTTTGAATTACTGAGTGACGAAGAAGATGATGTGCTATACTTTTCAGAAAATTACCTTTTGTTTTAAAAATGTATAAATTACTTTAAATATACCAAGGATAAAATTAATAATATTAAAAGCATAATTATTTGTCATAATAGTTATTGTGTCAAAGGAACGCAACGTTTAAAGATTCAATAATATTTGCAGTTCTTACTTACGTTTCTAAATTGTGAAGTGTAACAAATTAAAATTGAAATTTTTAAGATTAATTACTATCCTTACTTAAATTTCTAAAGTTTGAAGTGTAACAAATTGAAATTGAAGCTTCTAAAATTAAGAACTTTCAATTAAAGGAAACCTAATTAAATTGATAAAAATGTTATTGTTACAGTCTGTCAAGTTAAAGCGTGGGTAACTTTTTTGGTAAAATATTTTATTTAAACGCATGTTTCTACATGGAATTACATTTGTCAAGGTGTCGA
>NC_046657.1:82547991-82555016 GCF_010883055.1 Belonocnema kinseyi
TGGATGGATGATGCACAGGATAGAGACGCGTGGCGGTCTCGGGTAGATGAGGCAATGAACTTTCGAGTTCCAAATGCTGATAAATAATAATAATAATAATGTAGAAATTCACTGTGTAAAATATCTCTATTTAAAGTTAATGATAGTGATATATTTCGAAATTAAAATTAATAATAGCTATATCGTTGCGCTAGGGTTATACTAAACCAAGTCAACTTTTTGATAATTTTTAACTATGATTATTTCATTAAAAGTGATAATTTTATCACGCTACGTCCTTTTTTGCATTTCTATTAGTAAAAAAATTCCAACCTCGTAGAGCACATTTTGTATGGACAGCCTATTTTTAATTTGAAAAATAAGCATTTTAAAAATTATATTTAACTTTAAAAGGAACCATAGAAATATTACTCAAAAGTCAATAATTTCCGAATAACTTATTTAATTCGAGGTATGAAATAAAACATGATTACAGAATATTTTGTGTACTTACTTTGAATTAGAAGTTTTTTTAAAACTTTTTTTCTGGTGAATCATTTCCTCATGTCTGATTGAATTATATTCAATTCAATTCAATTTATTCACTCTCATGTATGCGCTGGTGGGTTTCTACATATACAATATAAATATACAGTGTTATAATATAATAAGTCGTTTATAAAAATTATGTGACTCAGAATATTCTAATCTTTGCAAAAATATAGCATATCCGCGATTATTTTGTATTTCTAGTTTTAATTCTAATTCTGCATCACAATGTATACTTTGATTATTTATTATTAATTAATCTTCACTATCGATGAGCTCTTCTAGTCCTATCTGTCGATTCCTATTTACACTTTCTTTTGCACATTTTTCGAAGTCTCTTGCATATCCGCAGAGCTCTGAGCTCGGTTCTCTTTTCAGAACTTTTGTTAATTTCTGACGAATTTCCATTTCCGGGTTTTCATTTAACCATTTATCAACCCCTCTGACCAAATCCTCACTAATTAATCTCTTTGCGTTTTTACATCCCCAAATGTGGCCAAGATTTTCCTCTGACGTTCTGCACAACCTACATAATGTATTTTCATAACCTTTATTCTCTTCTTTACCCACATTTCCGCATCTTAAACTCGCCCATTGTTCCTTACATTTGCCGTTTATCCTATTTGAATCCCAATATTCCTCCCTTTGAAATCCTTCTTTATACTTCTTATTTAATACACGGCAGTTTGACCTATCTATCTTTCCCCAATCTATTTGAATTTCAAGTTCCATTTTTTTCAAAACACCTCGCTCTAGATTATTTTCAATTTTACTTTCATTTCCTTGGTTTCTCATTAGCTCTATCGTCTGTCCGTCTCCCACTTCATGCATTGCTTTTTTCAACACTTCTCTCCACTTCGATGGCATATCATTCGCAATACCTTGAAATTCTGCCATTCGACATACCTTAGGTAGTCTGTCATCTCCCATGCTTAAAATTTCTAACACATATTTACTTGCTCTTCTTCTTGTCTCTATTTCCAAACTTCTTCTACCTGCTTCCATTCTCCAAATATAATTTGGAGTGTTCCTATCTAATCCCATAATAATTTTCACGTATCTACCTTGTATTCTTTCCATTACTTCCTTTCTTTTCCATCCCCATAGCTCCACCCCATACAGTAACCCTGCCTTATCCAAAATGTTTAACAAGTAAAGTCTTCTTCCTAGATTATTTATGTTTGCTCTTTTCATTACTGCCCATGCTGCGTTAATTGTTTTTTGAGCTTTTCCTGTCAAAGTGTTTAGATGTTTGTTAAAGGTTCCTCCCGTAGAAAACCAGAAGCCTAAATACTTGTATCTATCTACCACCTATAATTTCTTTCCATATACTTTCCATTCTTCACCCTCCTTCATTTTTCCCCCCTTACGAAATACCATTATTTTTGCCTTGTTAACATTCATTGAAAGCTTATTTTTATTGCTATATTTTTCTAAAGTTTTGAGCATTTCCTTTAAACCTTCTGGGAAGTCAGCTACTAAACTTAAATCATCTGCAAATTTTAGTGCATATACTTTTGTGTTTCCTATCACTGTGCCTCCTTCCTTCTTTCTAATCCATTCATCCTCCATGTCTTCAGTAAAAATGTTGAAGAGTGTTGGGCCTAATGGGCAATCCTGTCTTACCCCTCGCTCCGTTCTAAAACTCTCTGTAATTCCCTCCGCTGTCAGTACTTCATTTTGCGTCTCCCTGTACATATTTTTAATCATTGTCAACATTCTACCCTTTATCCCAGTTTTTTCTAGTTTCTGCATTAAAATGTCCCTATCTACTAAGTCGAAAGCTTTTTTAATGTCCACAAAGGCTACGTATCTTGCAGCCCTACCCTTTCTGAAACCTGCCTGACTTTCTTTATATAGACCTTTTTTGTCTAACCACCCTCTGATTCTTTCACCCATAATTTTGACTAGAACTTTGTACCCTGTGTTTAATAGTGATATTCCTCTATAATTACCTGTGTCCTCTTCATCTCCTCTCTTGAAAATAGGAACAATTCTCGCTTTTCCCATCCTTTTCCTATAATCCCTTCCCTCCACATTCCACTCATGCATCTATGCACTTCTTCAAACCAGGATCTCGGTAAGCCTCGTATGAATTCAATAGTTACTCCATCCTCCCCAGGAGCTTTCCCTTTCTTCATTCCCCTCACATAGTTCGCTACTTCCTCAAAACTTATTTCTCTATTCAATTCTACTTCCTGTCCCATGCCTTCTTCGTTCCCCTAGTAAAATTGCATTTACTTCTAGGTTCTATTGGGTCCTGCGTATTATTAATTTCTACCGAATTGCTGTTGTCAAATACCTTTTTTTCGTTTACTTTCGAGTTGTCGATTTTTTCGGCCTCTAATAACTTCTGAAAATGAATTTTCCACATCCCTTTTTTGATTATACCGCCTCTGCTTCTTTTCCGAGGTCTAAAATTGCCTATTGCTCTCCAAAACTCACCCGTACTCTTACTTTCTGCTACCTTTTTCCATTTTTCCTCCCTCTTTTCTCGTTTTTTCTGTGCATATAAAAGTTTAATTTCCGCTCTTTCTCTATTTAATATTTCTTTATCCTCGTCTCTCTTTGTCTTAAGAAATTTGTTTAAAAACCCCTAAACTTTCCGTTTTTGTATTTTGATATCATCTTCATAATAATCCCCATTATTTCTTTTTGTGCCCAATCTAGTATTTGTCTTTTTTTTCTGATCATACCTACCTCCTCAGCCGCATTTTTTATGTTTAGTATTATTCCTTCCCATCTACCCGTCCAACCCATACCTTCGGCAGGTTCCTCCCATAGATTTTCCATGGCGTTTTCAAAATCTTTAAACTTTCCCAGATCCCATACTAATTTTGTTTCCTCCTCGTAACCTTTTTTTGCCTCGTAAGACATTTTCTCCTCGTTTCCTACCTCGATATTCAATTTGAAAGTTACCGGTAAATGATCTGATTCGATTCTTGGTTCTACTTTTATTTCTTTAACCACCCTGCTCTCTTCGTTATCCATTGAAATCACGTAATCAAGAACCGAGCTCACTGCTCCGCCGATATGTGTGAGTTTCCCTTCTATGTCACCGTTTATCCTTCCATTCAAAACTAGTAAACCATAATCTTCACATAAAGTAATTTCTTTCCTTCTGCATTTAAATGCGAGTCTTCCGAAAATCTTACATTGTAATATTCCTGCTCTGATTCATTTTCTTCCAAATCTACTCTACCTTGCCCATGACCTATGCTTGCGTTCCAATCGCCTACTAATATTATATTTTCCCTTTTGCTTATAATATTCTCTATAATTAACTTTAGACTACTTATCACTTTTGAAACTCCGACATTATTATAAACTGTTACAATATTTACCCATTGGCTATCGTCTTTTATATTGTCGCCTTTGATAATTAAGCCGTATTCCCACTCACTTACTTGTAAACCCTGACATAAATTATTTTTTATTCCCACTAATTGTCCCCCTTTCGCCCTACCTTTTTTATTTTTTCTCACCGCCGACTTCGCATTCCACGAAAAATTGTTGTCCAGTTTAGCAAACACTGATTCTTCTCTTTCTCGTTCCAGCCATGTCTCTTGTAGAACTATGATATCAAATTTTTCTAAAAATTCCCAGGTGTTCCCTACCTTCGATATTCCCGCGATGTTCCAAACCAGTCCTCTTACTCCCTTGGTAGTTTTTCCTTCGAAATGTAGTTCTCCGAAAGTGATTGCCCTCCTTTACTCCTTCTGTTTCTCTCCAGTAGTATTTTTGGTTTTTTATCTGCCATTTCATGTAACTTCATGTACTTGCTACCTCATTATTTTTTCTCGTCTCTTCCACCTGATTTTGTATCCAGCTCTGAATTACTTTTCTCGATCTGTCAAGTCGTCACATATGATGATTTGACTACCTTTGAATCTATTCTTTCTCTCCATCAGTCTCCTTTTTGTTTTCCAGGAATCCAATCTCACTAGTATTCCGTCACTATTCACTCTCACTGCTATGATTTTTATTTCAACTTCTGTTCTCTCTCGAATTAGACTCTGAATTTCTCTTGGCAGATTTCCCCCAACTGCTTCAAAACCCCGGACTATAATTGAGTTTTTCTTGAGCTTTGTCTCCTCTAATTCCCTTAAAAGCTCCTCTCTGTCAAGTGCTTTTGGTACAGTGTTACTTTCTTCTGAATTAACCCTCTCCAATTCTTCGAAGCCGGCCAACCAGTTGTTTACTTCTTGAAGTTCGATCCTCTCATTGTTCAATTCATATCTTATTGGTAGCCCTTCATTAGTGCAAGTAATATCAACTTGTGGCTCCTCATCCTCACTGACAACATTTGATCCAGTGAGCTCTATATTACTTTTTCTGTTGGTTGGTGACACGTTAGTCGAACAAGTTAGAGGAACTTGCTGCTCTGCTAATTTCTCACTGAGAATTTTTATTTTGTCTCCTAAAGTCTGTTTCTCGTTAATCCAGTTTTCCTCTTTCTCGCCGGCTTCCTCGCTGAACGCAGCTGCAACATTCCATCTCGTATCTTTTATATTTTTCTCCTCTATAAGTTTCTTTAAAGCACTGACTTCTTTCGACATTTTTTCCAGTTCTAATTTTACTTTACTGTCCCACCAGTTATTCAAAATGTCATTTATAAGGACTGTAAAATCAATTTTTTCACTTACTTCTATTCCATTATTCTGATCTAAACCCGGATTCGTGGAGAATTCGTGGAGTTGTTCGATCTTCTTATCATCATTTTTCTTCTTCACCGTGTTCTCCAGTGTACTCAAAAAATTTCTCAACGCTTGTACACTCTTCTTAGATTCTGTGTTTAATTTACTTGCATTAGTCGGTCTGCCAGGCCCCCGTCTAATTTTTTTTTCTCGGTCGTCTACTTCCCTGGCTTCAGCTGTTTCGTTTGCCTCTCCGTCTGTCGTGTACCCATCTCGCTCGGTCTCTCTCTCCTCTCCACCGGTTGATTTTTTCTCACTCATAACCTCACTTTTTGGCGCAATGGCCTAACTTCGAAGTCTATACTAAAAAATAAGGGCATTAAGCCTGCACTTCACTCTCACAGTATCTTAGGTCTCTAAAGTACACTAATATATCACTCCAAAAGCTTTATTGTCTTCGAATAAGAGAAAAATTCACAACAAAAAACAGTCCGACTCGGTAACGCGTTTATTTTCGACCGACGCCCAGGGGCGTAGGGGTTAAATTATATTTTTGACTGAATGTTCTTTCACAGAGTAAACACTTGTAAGCTTTGTGTGGAGTTTCACATTTTTCACTATGAACTTCACGGAATTGTCGACGTAAAGTTTTTTTGCTGGAAAAAGATTTTTCACAATAATCACAAACTTCCATATTGACAGTTTTTGTTTATCGTGCCAACTGAAGTAATGACTTATTCGCCGCCACTCAGCTACTCGACCTAGAAGCTTTTTTGTTTCGTGCACGATCGGATACGAACGGCCTCTTTTGGCTCGTAATGTTGACTTTTGTCTTTATACGTCTTTATAAATTTGTTAGAGATGATTAAAAGAGACAGACTGATTGCCCTCTGATTTTTTCAGCAGTTTTTCTACATTAATTCTAAAAATAGAATGAAAATCATTTATAACCATTGAAAATAATATATATAATGAGCATGAATCAATCATGACAAATATAAGGAAAAAAGCAATATTTTTCTTTTTAAATTAAGGCATTATCCGTGCGAATGGTATCAAACTTCAAATTTAGGGATTTGAAATAGCGCGCCAACTGTCTCTTTTCGGCTTCGTGCATGATTGGTACGACCGGCCTCTTTCGACTCGTAACGATGGAGGAAGGTTCCAAAGAGGAAATGAGCAATTCAAATGGCTGTGCGATGATCCGCTCCTATGCTCACAAGAAAGGGGAGTGCGCACTGTGATTTCTATCTCCTTTTCTCCCTCGAAAAGTGTGCAAGTGAGTGCCAGTGCTTGAAAATCACAACAACGGCAGAAATTGAGGTTATATCAAGTTTGCTTTGCAAATAAGCAAAGTTAAATTCCGCATGACCACTTGCGACTTCGTTCTTCATACCTGTGAACAAAGTAATAAATTACGTTCATTATTTGACGATTTTTCATCTAAACTTTTTTAATTTTTGTGAAATAAAGAAATTTTTAAACCTAATACTGTCACACTATTCAATCTGTACATTATATATCATTCAATGATTATAATGAAATCTGTATTACTTACCAATATTTTCCTGGTCACAATTTCTTAACTTAATTCTGTACAAAAACGGAGAAATAAATAAGCACGTATATTGACAAACTTAATTGACAATATTTACAGTAACATAACCACAGTTTTTAGTTGTCATTCAACACGGCACTCACTCGCGCATTTCTTGCGGGAGGAAAGGAGATACCAAATCATAGTGCGCATGTCCCCTTCCTTGTGAGCATTGGGTTTAAACGCCAAAGTCTGGCAGTAAATGTACAGTTAGCGCAGTCAAAACGCGAGACGCTTTGTACACCATGATCGGTCTCCTTATT
>NC_046657.1:82555116-82612954 GCF_010883055.1 Belonocnema kinseyi
CCACGACTGGTTCCTATCGGCTGTCCGCGACTGCTTATTCTTGTATTCGCAGTTAACCTCAGGGGTGTTTAACCTCAGGGGCCTTTCCTCTATCCGCAACCTTAGGACGCGCTACGTAGTGGTGATAGGTACCCACCAAGTAGGAATTTCTACATATGAGATTAAAATATTTCCAATAAATCTAAACGTATCAATTTCATCTTGGATAGAATGATAAAAGAAAGTAACAGTATTTAATATTTCTTCTCTATATTGATACTTATTAATTGAATACCGCTGCAGCAAAAACGTTATCTACATATTTACTGTATTCCTGATTGCATTTTGTTTAAAATCTCGACATAATAGCGATATAATTTGTGAACAAACGAACAATGCGAAAAACAATTAACAAAAAATATTATTGCAAAAAAATCGAGCACAGTGAGGGGAAAAATGGGGGGGGGCAGTAAAATTTTCCCATTAACTTCAAAAATGTCTTTCTGTAAAACATCAGATCTTAAAAACCAAACATTTTAAGTTCTGAATATTTAAATTCGAAAGTTTTGGAGATAAACGGGGCAGGCCCGTTTTTATGTTTCTATTTGGCTCTATAGGTTGAACATATTTTCAAATTTTAAATTATTTTTGAAATTCTCTCAGAACCAAAAATAAGTGTCCCAGGCCTTTTCTGGATTCTGTCGATACACGTAGAATTAGTTTAAAACGTTTATGATATTTTGTTTGGAATTTTAAATTAGTACTAACTTTTCAACCTCTGACATCGCGATTGTCAATTTTTATTTTTTTGGGACATAATAATTTTTTTGAATTAAGCCTTTCTTATTCAAAATCAGCATGATTTCATTTTTTCAACAAAGTGAACATTTGACTTTGAAATCATATGAAATTTTAATCTTAAAATTCTTCGTACATTTTTTCAGAATTGGCCCTTTTACTTTAAACTTTGTTTAACCAACTTATATACCTAGTATATTAGGAATACGTTTGTCTTTTTTATTTAACTGAAAACTGAATGTTTTATCTCTATTTCTACAGACAAGCCTGCTCGATTTCCAGTTTAATGCCACTTTGAGATTGTCAACTTCAAAATTCATTCTCTCGAACCAAGATACCTTTTTTTTGATTAAACTTTTCAAAACGAGTTGTAGTTGCAAAACTGTATTGTATTTACGACATCTTTACGATAACTTTACGACATCCTATGTCCATGTCGTTAAGGTGTCTTTACTATATCTTTAATAAGTCACATGATCTGACGATGTCTTTACGACATCGTAAAGACCGCGAAATGACATGGACCTAGGATGTCGTAAAGTTGTCGTAAAGATGTCGTAACGATGTCGTAAAGACGTCGCCAAATTTTGTGCCCACTGGGAAGGACTTACATAATCACCTTGCTACTTGTCCTAATTTCATTATGGAAACAGGTACAAGCACTTTAAAAACTGGCGAAGGGGAGATTTAAAATACATATCTTAATTTTAGGAAAACTACATCACAATTATAATTTTTTTAAAAAGGTCAGTTTGATTAATAACTGAATATATTTCACAGTCAAAACTTTGATTGATTTTGAACACACTTTGTTTAATTAACGAAAATTAATATTTCAAACAAATTCTTCGTACTTTAACCATTTGATACAATTTTATAACAAGTCGAGATAATTTTTGCAAAGAAAGGGATCATTTGTAGCGCTGTAAAGTTAAATAAAATAAAAAAAATATTATATAAAGGCACAATTCTCTTGGAAAAACTAAATTATTTTTAACCAAAATCCTATATAGGTTTTCGAGGGTGCTCTTTCAAAATCTGCAAATTATTTTGTAAAAAAATTTAATAACTTGATTATTTTTTAGATTTTGCGATTTCTGGCAGTGATATTATTATCCATATTCAGCAAGAATAACAAAAATTTATTTTAAAAAAAAATATTTAAAAATTTTCACTTTTTTTTGACTCAAAATTAATAAAGTTATTGAATTTTTTTACAAAATAAGTTGCAGATTCTGAAAGAGCACCCACGAAAATCCTCTATATAGAATTTTGGTAAAAAAAAAAGATTTCAGTTGAAATTTCAGTTGGATAATATAAATTTTAAGCAATTAATCAATTTTCTATAAAAGCCTGCAAATTCTAAACGAAAAGGATAAATTCTTAATAAAATTGTTTACTTTTGAACCAGTAAATTGCATTTTAATACAACAAACATGAAATTTTTACTAAAAAGAGATGAACTTTGAAAGGGAAAATAAAAATTAGAAGAAAAAGTATTTAAATTTCAATTGAAAAAACTTTTCAGTTGAACTTTCAGCAGGGAAATAAATATTTTTTATCAGTCGTCAATTTTCTATAAAAGCCTGCAAGTTTTAAACGAAACGCATAAGTTTTTAATAAAATTGTTCATTTTTGAACCAGTAAATTGCATTTTAATCCAACAAACATGAAATGTACACTAAAAAGAGATGAACTTTTCAAGGGAAAATAAAAATTAAGATAAAAAGTATTTAAACTTCAATTTAAAAAAAAACATTTCAGTTGAACTTTCAGCAGGAAAATATAAATTTTAAACAGGGTCGTAGCGGAGGGGGCGACACCTTTTATTGTAAAGTTGTCACTTGGTATTTTTCAAGTTTTATTTCCTAAAAATGCTAATTAATTCATATCTTTTCGATTTAAATAGAAGAAAATTATTATTTCTATCTTGGGAAAATGTAAAGATATAACTCGGAAAATCGACGGCCTTTTTTAATTGAACTCTCGGAAAATATATTCAGATCGACGATGTTGAATTGACTGTTTTGTGAAATTAATAATTTTCAGAGACTCATTTAATTACCCGTTTATTTTGTGAAATCAGTCATTTTCTAGAATCATTTAATTACCAAATTCTTGCTTCATTTTTTGATTTAAAAAAAGCGTCTAAACATTTTTGAATCTGAAATTTAATTAATGTATTTCAATTAAAAATGTCTTTCTCGATTCGCAAACATTTTTCACAGTCAATAAAATAAAAAAATCGTACTGTAAGGCTAAGCATTTTTCCATTTGAAGTAATAAAAAACAAACTGAAAATTGAGGAGTTAAAATTGGAACTCTTAAGTTTTAAACTTTTTAAATTGACGTTTTAAAAATTGTTAATTAAAATACTTTATAATTGAATGCTCAAGAATTGACAGGTATAAAATTGAAAGTAGAAACTCTTTTCCATTAAACAAGTTTAAATGAAATGGAGATAATCTGCAAATTTAGAATTTTTAACTTATATCAATTATAGAGTTCGAAGATTCAAATTCAATTCCAAAAATGGGAATCCACGTTATCATTTTCAGTGCTCTGAATTCAAGAACGGATCAATGAACCTTGAAAAGCTCTAAATTTTTATTTGAAAATCTTGAGAAATCTAGAACTTGTTTTAATGTTTTCCAATTTAAAAGTATTTTTGAAGTACTTTCAGAACTGCTATATATTTTAATGAATAATAAATGGTAAACAATCAATGTTTTTTATAAAAACTTTTCCACTTCAAACTCTAGATCGCTCTAATCTTTTCTGATTGAATAAGGGATGCATAGGGAACAGGTTTCTCGGCTCAAAGTTTAGAGTACCACTATAGATAATTAGTTATAAAAAATTTAATTCGGCTATGAGCTTATTTTGCAACAAAATTCACTGATATTTGGTATACGGGAGTTTCCAAGGTCACTAATTAAGAATCTAGTGTCAGATTTAACAAATTCAGAATGGCGGATCCAATATGGCGGCCTCATATGAGAAAAATTTAATTATTTCAGGTGGTATTACTTGTATAGGAGTTTTTGAGGTCGCTGATTACGAATCCAGTTTCGGATTTTAAATTTTCCAAATGACGGATGGCGGCCTGATCGTAAAACAAATTCACCAAATTCAATTATTTCTGCTGGTATTACTTGTATAGGGGTTTTTGAGGTCGCTGATTACGAATCCAGTCTCGGAAATTGAAAATTGCGAATGGCGGATCCAATATGGCGGCCTAATCGAAAGAAAACTTCACAAGATTCAATTATTTCAGCTGGTATTACCTGTATAGGGGTTTCAAAGATCGCTGACTACGAATCTAGTATCAGATGTTCAAAACTCAAAATATGGAGGTGAATTTTTCACAAGAATTCCATATTGTTATGTTTCTTTTTTTTTGGCGAAATATTGAATTGGATTATAATTATATGAATAGAATGAATGAATAAAACAAACTTTTGCAGATATTGTTTCGTCTTTGAACATCGTTTTTGCAACTGCTAAATAATAAAGTGCAGCAGTCTAAATGTTCAAGTTATCATGCTAGAATAGGTCGCAATGTCAACCGCCAGGAAGGTTGCATCCTCTTTTGTACATGGCACTGCAACTGCACACGACTTTTTTGAGAATTTTGTAAATGTAAAGGTAGGTTATACAGGCCTGAATAGTAATATTTTTCAAGTGCAGAATGTATTTTCTCAGTCATGCTCCATTATTTTGTCAATTGACGGCATTTCAGTGTCACGAAATAAAATATCCAAAATTGGAGGTTAGTGCATCATATTGGTTACTCTCACCTCAAATTTCGGACAGCTTATTGTATTTCGGAACACTGAAAAGTCGTCAATCGACAAAATAATGGGACATGGCTGATAAAATGCATTCTACACTGAAGAAATATTGCTATTCTGACACTTATGACTTACTTTGACTTTTCGAATATTTTCTCGAAAAAGTTGTATGCATTCCCATGACGAAATATTAAAATACTCAATTCAAAATTCCCGCTCTTCGGGCCTTTTTTTTTAGTTGGCCAACTACTCTCGCGGGCGTGACCGTAGAGCCCCTGCAGGGACCGTGCTGGGAGGTGAAGAAACTGTGAACGCGGAAATACGTGCATGTGGGGGCAGCGTAACTAGCTGCGCACGGACATACACGAGCGCGGACATAAGTGGAAGTTTACTGTACTAGAAAAAGATTATCTATGAAAGAATAAACAAGCTTTTGTGTTTTTGAAGTTTTTACCGTGTTAGAGAACACGTTTGAGTGGCGGACTAACAATTAAAATAGTGCGATCACAGTTTTGACTTTGTGATACCCGAAAACACATATGTACAAAATTTTTATATTTATAGACTAATTTTTGAAAATTATTTCCGCCATTTTGAAACGGCCATTTTGAATTTTGAAAATATTACTTCAGATTTCTAAGTAATATGAATAGCCGTACATAATCATTTTTAATATAAAAAACTGTCCCAACAATTTTGAAAATGTTTTAACTTTTTGAATTTTTATCCAAAATGGCTGGTTAACGAACTCATCCTTTCTTTTAGAACCTAAATATGGTATGCCAAAGATCGATTTTATCAGTTCATTTTTTCGAAAGTTATCGTGTTAGGAACGGCCGGACGGACAGACAGACACCATCGTAAAAACTTGATTATCGGATTCAGGGGGTCTCAAAACGTGGAGATCCGTTAAAAAACTGTAGTGTCAAATTTCGGACAATTCTAATACTTTCTCAAGCATAAATGATGAGAATGTAAAAATATAATAGTTACATTTTCTACAAAACAGATAATTTTTGACGAAAAAAATTACATTTCAATCAAACACGGTAAACTTTGCACACAAAAATGGAATAGTTTAAATTAATTTTTCAAGTGAAATGATATATCTTCAACCAATAGAAAATTTAATTTTTAATAAAATCAAAGTCAATTTTCGACGAAATAGTATAATTTACAACTAAGAAGATTATATTTATGTCAAAAAAAATATATTGTCGACCAAAAATGGAAGTTACATTCTTAGTTTAAAAAATTAATTCTAAATAAGAAAAACTAATTTTCAACCAATAAGATGAATTTTCTATTAAAATAGATGAATTTTTAACAAAGTTCATGAATTTTCAAGCAAATATTCGAATTTTCAACTAAAAAGGTCAGTTATTCAGCAAGAAGATTAAATATTTTTCAAAAAATTTTAAATTGTCAATAAAATAGAGGAATTTTAAACCAAATATTTGAATTTTCAACTTCAGAAGATAAATCTCGAACCAAATATTTACAAGTTAAATTTTTAATTCAAACAATTATTGTCAATTGAAGCAATCAATTTTCAACTAGATAACATAGTTTTCAATAAAATAATTCAATTTTGAAAAAAAGAAGGTTTTCAACTAAAATTATGAATTACACAGCCACACAAAAAAAAGTGTGCGGATCTGGTAACAAGACACACGTATTCCTATGGATTTTGGGGCGCTGAATTCAAATTCGGTATCAAAAATCACCCATCACTTCATGGTTGAGCCATAACCTCAAAGAATGACAAAAAATCATGCACTGAGGCAAATAAATTTCAAAATATTACCAGTGATGCAAATTTTCACTTCAAACACATGTCGACAACTGTGAAGGATCAACCCTTGCCTGATATCAACTTATTTAACATAACTTTACCCAACAGAACCTGACCTCACCTAACCTGAATTAACAGAAATTTATTGAACTACACGTAAAGCTCTGCAAGCACCTGTAGTACAATGAAATTAATTTTATTGTGTTATAACAGGAACACTTAAGTAAATTTGTGTTGCGTTAAGTAAAATTTCGTTAGGTTCTGTTAAGTTAGATTCATTTGTAGGTTAAGATCGAGTTAACCTATTAAATATAGCACACATTTAAGACTGAGAACCGTACGCTTACATAGCTACACGTGTGGTTGAATTTCAATCGGCTAGGTTAGGTTAGGTCAGATTTTGTTAAACCTCTATGTAGGTTAAGCCGAAGCTGAATGAAACGGTACCGCAAACACAACGGAACAACACAATGAGTCTAATTGTGTTACGTGAAGTTAAGTTTTGTTAGGTTAGGTTAGGTCAGGTTTTTTTAGGTTAGGATAGATTTGGCCTCTTTTCAGGTTAAGCCCAAGCTGATTCAAACGGTACCGCAAACACAACGAAACAACACAATCAGTTTAATTGTGTTTTGCGAGGTTAGGTTAGGTTAGGCTAGGTTAGATTTATTTCTAGGTTAGGCTCGAGTTGACCGATTCGATGTAGCACACATTTGCTACTGGGAAAATATGCTTCCAGAGCTTTACGTGTAGTTCAATAAATTTCTGTTAATTCAGGTGAGGTGAGGTCAGGTTCTGTTGGGTAAAGTTATGTTAAATAAGTTGATATCAGGCAAGGGTTGATCCTTCACAGTTGTCGACATGTTTTTGAAGTGAAAATTTGCATCACTGACAATATTTTGAAATTTATTTGCCTCAGTGCATGATTTTTTGTCATTTTTTGAGGTTATGGCTCAACCATGACGTGTTGGGTGATTTTCATACCGAATTTGAATTCAGCGCCCCAAAATCCATGGGAATACGTGTATCTTGTTACCAGATCCACACACTTTTTGTGTGCCTGTGTTATCAGCCAATCAAGTATTTTTTAAGTAAGTAGTTACATTTTCAAAAACATCAAAACTGAAAATAAAAACAAAATAAACTGTTTCGCCTGCCCTCTTTATGTTTATTATATATTCTAGATTAAACACGCATTATTTTAATCATTGTACAAATATTTAAACAAATGATTTTGTTGTTAACATTCATGAAAGACCTAATAACTTGAAAAGTAAAAAATGGTCAAAGAAATTTTTTTTTAACAATTTCAATTTGCTTAAAAATATAAGAGTATTCCTAAGAAACAACGCTTTCGCTCAAAATATTTCATTTTTTCGAAAAATCGAAAAAATAAAATATTTAATCGGAAATTAAATTGTGTCAAATAATTTGAATTTATTTAAACATTCACGAGTTGTATTAGAAAACAAATTAGTACTTAAAAATATTAAAATATGTCGAAAATTTTGTACGATAACATGTTTCTCCTGCTCTTTTTGCGTTAATTATGTATACTTGAACTAACTCGCATTATTTTAATTATTGTAGAATTATGCAAACAAATTATTGTATTGTTATCATTGATAAAAGAACTCTGAAGGTCTGGAAAATACTTTCATTTCACGATTTACCTGAAAAAAATAATTTAAACAAATTAGAATTGTTTGAGCAATTTAAAAATATTTAACGCATGACTCAATATTTTTAAATGGATGATAACGATTATTTATATAAAATTCTCAGACAGCATTAATAAATCGCTGTATTACGAAAAATTCCAATTTGGTACTTATGGGCTTGATCCTCTATACGTTTATAAGGATGAATTATTGAATGTCATATTTTACGACATAATCTAAAGGCAATTATACCGTTTTGGACCAAGAGCTGTTTCCGGAAAGAGTTCTTTTTTTTGTGTTAAAAATATATTTTGCGCCTGAACCCGGCATCCCAGCGTACACAATAGTCAAAATGTTGCCAGTTTCAGGCGAAAAAACATTTTCAATTACAAAAAAGAAACAAGAACATTTTCCGCAAAACGCTCTCTATTCAAAACGGTATAATTCCTTTCAGGTTATGTGATCAAAATATTACGTTCAACATTTAGGACTTTTTAGGTTAAGGGGTTGGGATTTTTAGGGTTTGTTAATAGCTCCGACAAAAAAGGCTTCCGTAGCCCATTTAATATAGTATTTAAAATGTTCAACTTATGTATTCTTATTTCAAAATTGAGTGATTTTAGTAGCTTGATAGTAAAACCTTCACAAAATCTGTATGACCATCCGAGAATAACAGAAATTCTTAACGTCTTTTCAGACAAGACAGAGCTAGAAATTAAAATTTTTTTCAAATTAAATTTTTTCTGGAAAAGATCTTCTAATTCGCCCCTTTCACCTTATTTGAAGAAAAAATTTATTTTGAAAACAATTTTAATTCATAGCTCAATCCATTCTGAAAAAAACATTAAGAATTTCTATAATTCGCGGATGATAATACAGATTCCTTTACAAATTTGACTTGTAACACCTGGCAAAATAATGCTTGTATTTCTGAGAAATAATTTTTCTTCCGATCTCTCTAGTAGCTTAAGGGAAAGGAATCGGGCCAGCAATCTAAAGGTATGTATTTCGATTCCCAGCGGAGCGAAGAAGATATTTAAAAAAAAAGTCAATTTAGTAAAATCTATTCTACACTGCCCTGCTCAATCCGATGCTAGCATATCCTATCCGATCAGATCCGATCATTTCTGACTCTATCTGATCTTATTTGATCCTATCCGATCTCATCATATCCTATCCTAACTGATCCAATCCTGTCGGTGGGAAAAAAGTAAGGCAGACGTACAAACACCTTATAGAAAGGACCGTACCTAAATTACGTAATAGCGAAGGGGGGCCTAAAGATGTAACGATTATGATGAACCGCTTGTATCAGGCTGAAACTTTGTCAAATGTCCATCCTACACGGAAAAAAATGTGCTGGAAATTTTCTTAAACCGAGTGTGACTTTAGAATGGAAAAATGTATATTTTGGAATTATTTTAACTAAAAATAATAAGGAAAAATAATTTATTTCAATTATTGAACTATAAAAACAAATATTGATTACAATTAATTACGCTCAAAATAATTATAGATTCAAAAATACTTTTTATAAATTGTTATTAAATAATGATTATTTCGAACGAAATTTCTGAGGAGAAACAGCAATGTTGTAACAAGAATTTACGTTAAATATTTAAGATTCTATTCTTCTAACGCAGATATTCGTAATTATCGACCTTTCAGTACTTAGTTCTTAAATAAGTATTATAGTTCTGGTGCTTCGATTAACTTCTGAAACAACTTTTTATTTATTTATTAAAATTTTTAATGTTAAGATGGCTTTTATGTAAATACTTTTGGAATGAAAACGAACACATTTTATTGTAAGGCACATTCTTATATTTTATTTTAATAATTTATTTTTTCAAATTTCTGAGCTATAACAACAAACTAATTACAACGTTCGATTCTACAAAAAAATTCATATAATTGAAATTTTTGTATACAATTTCACATGTAATATGAATAAATAATCACATAGTACTACGCCGCATGATAAAATTTCGGTTTAAATATTAAATTAGTATGATTCTATTTTTTTAATTAGATAATTTGATTCTGGATTAAAGAAATTAACAAATGAACAAAAAATCAAACTTTTTGTCCTTTGCACTCTTTTCGTATGGCGCTCTGTTTTAAGTTGCAGCGTTAAAAACAATTTATTATTATGAAATTGATGTATTTTTCGAATTAAGCCCATAAACTATTGGTAAATAAAATTTTAAACTTAGGCAGAAACTGACTTGCGTGTACACTCTTAAAAGATGAAAAAATGAGTGAGGTTTTGACTGAAGTATTTTAGATTCTATATCAGAATAACGAATTTTGTTAAATAAATAAGAAAAATGTTTAAACAACTGTTGCATATCCTTTTGAAAAGAAACAGTGCTTCGAGAAGCATTCGTGGTGACTCGAGTAACTTCTAAACAACTTTTTATTTATTTCTTAAAATTATAAATGTGGAGATGGCTTTTATGTAAATGTGTTTGGGATTAAAGGAATCACATCTGATTTTATTATGAGACACATTCTTATATTTTATTAAAATATTTTTGTAAATAATTTCTATTCAGAAATACGAACTTGAAAATAACATCGGTCTGAAAATATTTATTTAAGAAAGAATCGAGCAACTTTGTTGTAGGAATTTGATAATTTGATTTTTGATCATTTTTTACGTTACCTAAATCTCAGAGATGCAACCAGTTGCAACCAGTTGTAAACAAAAATTATTGATTTTAAATGCAAAGGAAGTCATACCTTTTTATACTAATAATCATTTTGAATCATTCTCAATATCTGTATGCATTTTACAATTAATTTTTGTTGAAAATAATTTATTTGCGCATTTAATCATTTTAAATAAACCAGCAAGTATTAGAAGTTTTGGAGCACTGAGTCTTCAGCCACTGTCTACTACATTCAGACCAATGCGAATTTGTAACTGCGCGCGACTGTGAATTCTCGCAGGCAGTCGAGGAGTGTTTCCCTGACTCATATTCGAGTTCTTCATTTAGAAGAATTTATAAAAATGATGATCCGTCCAAAAGTCCAGCACTAATCTAAGATATTTTTCAAGACATTTTTTCCTTGTAAGGTAACTAAAAATATCAAAGAATTTTAACCTTCATATTGCATTTTTTGGAAGTTATGGAGGGGGAAAGAAAAATAAAAAAGTTGTTTTCCTCAAAAACCGCTTGGCCGATTTTTATTAATAAAATGTATGTTGTGAAAACTGATAAGACAGTTTGCCAAGAAACTCTAGAGAATTTCATGGCGCTCGATTTTACATTTATCTCGTGCTTCGCGCTCGATTATGTATTTACCTCGCGCTACGCGCTCGGTCCTTATATTTTCACACATTCTTGCGCAAGCATTTTAAAATTAAGACTCAAAACATCCACCACTGTAATTTTGTAATTGTGAATTCTCTTTCGTTAAAAGAGAGTTTGACCGCATCTAAGGCACGCGACTGATGGCAATCGCACTCCGCACTTGGTCTTTGCATTTCTTCCGCATTCGGGCGCAGGCCTTTTAAAATTTTTAAAATTTTGTTAAAGCTCTTTTGGCTTTAACGAACGCATTCTCATCACGTATCTCGTGTTTCGCACTCGATTTTGTTCAACATGTAAACTTTTCTACATTATACACAAGACTTTTATATCAATTATAATATATTTTTTATGTAACTCTGCCTGGAATTACTTATTAAAAAATTGCAAAATAAAAAGCAAATTGTATTTATCATGATTTTTTTGTATTTGTTTCTTATTTTGCTTTAAATTGTATTCTAAGCTGCTATGAATCATGTATCGTTTCAACAAATGTATAACATTACAATGCATAATATGCATAAAAATTGAATCACACTAATTCTTATTTCCTTGTTTTTATAATTTTTTATTTTTAATGTATATATAGGAGCCTATGTCCTCTTTAATATTTTCTGTCCTTTTTCCACAAATTTCATTTTTTAATTTTTAATCTTATTTTTTACGATTAAAAGAAAGTCTACTCGTCTAATCGAAAAATGATTAATAATAAATCTGTAGATCTTTTAGGCGAACAACTTTTGTCTGGTAATTGAAGTTCGTACCGTGTGTCATTTTTTCAAACAAATTTAATATTTTTATTGTGAATGATATTTTTTACGACTAAAGCAAATCTACGTGTCCTATCAAAAATTATAGCTCTTTCTTTGGATGAACAATTTTTGTCTAATTTTTTTTTGTAGCTTATACCGAAAAGTGATTCATTATAAATTTGTAGTTCTTGCCAGTGCGCGTAATTTGAGCTTTTTCATTTTTTTCGTTTCTTGCATAGTTTGACCAAAAAATGGAATTTTTGAATTTTTCATTATTTTTGATACGATCAAATTTGGAATGTTCAACTTTTCGACCAAATTAAAAAAGTCGTTATCGTAGTTTAGGGCTTTCAAAAAGCAAAATTTTTCTTCTCTTGGCTTTTTTTCATATCATGAGTTCTTTGGCTTAAAATGTTCATTTCAGTTTTTTTTTTTTTTTTTATTTTGAAAATGCTCTTACTCTGATAATTTTCTTTTTATAGAAAAAAGTCATGGGGATAAATCGTTTGAGTTTCTGAGTACTATGAACAACCGTACATAAAATTTTTTAATCTTGAAAAAATGTGGTTTCAAAATTTTTTTGTACGATCAAATTTGGAATTTTCAACTTTTTGACCAAATTGAAAAAGCTGTTATCATAATCTTGTAGGGCTTTCAAAGAGCAATGTTTTTCTTTTCCTGGCTTTTTTTCATATCATGCGTTGTTTGGCCTAAATTGTTCATTTTATTTTGAAAATGTTATAACTATAGTAATTTTTGATTTTTTTAAAAAAGTCGTTAAGATAAATTGTTAAATTTTTTGAATACTATGAATAACCATTCAGAGAATTTTTAAATTTTTAAAAAAGTGGTCTCAAAAATATTCAAAATGTTTACCATAAATTATTTTTAATACATAAATCACTTTCTACTGATAATTATATGTTTACATAAGATTATTTAAGCAATTTTTTTACTGTTTTTAGCCATTTTCTTAGAAAGTCGAGGTTTTTTTCCAAATTTTTCAATTATATCATGGCAATAATTAAATCTTACAGAAGATATTGTTTGAATTATTTATTATTATTTAGAATGATATTCTCTTAATTTTAGAAAGTTGTAGTTCTGTTCTAAAATTTCCCACTTTTCGACCACTTTTCCATCAAAGTGAGACAATTATCAATTAAATTTACCAAAGATAGTAGTCTAAACCATGTATTATTATTTGCAACAATATTCACATAGAATAATGCTAGAAACTTGGGTTTTTTTTTTATTTCCTATATTATCTTCTCCTATATTTATGCTAGATCCCTGGTGAAAAAAAATTGTTGCAAGAAAGTACATTTTTAATATCCGTAATTTTTTTACAACCTGTAGTTTTTCGTTAAAAAAATGTACAAGATTTAATAAATAATACAGTCAAATACAAATAGCTAATTTTATCTTGTATTTTCTTGTAGAAAAGTGAACAAATTAAAAATTAATTATAAGTTTCGACAATTCGAATTTTTTATAACTTTTTATTAATATTTTGTTTTTACTTCTTATAAAAATTTACAAAGTATTACATAAAAGTACAGGATTTTACTTTTTTATTTTCGGTGTTTAAAGTCATAAAAACACTTTCAAATTTACGTCAAATATTGTATCATTTAAAAAAATATATTGTTTGTTAGAAATTAATTGAACAATAATTAATTTTACAAGATATTTACATTAATTTTACAGTTAAAAATAGAACAAATTCAATTTCAAAGCCTCAGGAGATTAATCATTGTAAATATTTGATTCAAACTTTATAAGCTTTTGTTAATTTAAAAATAATGTTTAATTGATAGATTCATAATTAAACGCTCTTATGCAATTCCAAATCATATTCAAATATTGTTTAAATCTAAAATATTTTATTTTTAGCCATTTAATTTAAACAAATTTTATTTGGTATGACATTTTTTTGAGTATTTACGTATCTTTTACTTGTTTAAAATGGACAATTACAAATAAAATATTAAAATCTAAACAATTTAAAACGAAGTTATTAAAAATCGAAAGATTTGAATTGTTAATATTTCAGTGTTAAATTTAAACTTTAAATGTTACAATTTTTATTTTTCTATTCAACAAATGTGAATTTCAAACTTATTTTAAAACTAAAAAAGGTTTCTAAAAATAAAAAAAATTTGATATTTTTAAAGATTTCGAAATAAGATTTTAAGGATCTTTAGAGTTTTCGAGAAAATACAAGAAATCTGGGATACTTAAAATCTATTTATTTGATTAAAAAATTTAATTCAAGAGAATACTTACAACGATAGAAAATTTTTTTAATTCATTAATGACAATTGAACAATTAATCATTTGCAATATAGTCAAATGAGTTTAAAATAATTTATAATGTGAACAGATTTCAAACCATTTACAATACAATAATGATTTTTGAAGATTTCGAACACAACATTTATAAGCTTTTTGAGCATTTTAAAAAGTTTTTAATTAATGCAAAATTTGTATAAAATTTCCGAGAAAAACTAACAATATATATTTTTTTGAAATATTAAATTTAAAAGAATATTTGATAAAATTTTCTAAAACGAATCCGTCTGATTTTAATGTAGTTTTTTTACTTTTGCAGGATTTTCAATAATCATATGAAAAATGAGAGTTTCTAGATGTTAAAATTATTATTAGATTCCTGAAAAATTTTCAAATGATGTTTTAAAACAAATTTTTAAGAGAATATTTAAAAATGTTTAAAAACAAATTTTATGTATGAATTAATATTTCTAACTTAAAATTGCCTAAAATGATAATTTTCAACATTTAAAAATCTTTGATACATTTTTGAATTCATAGCATTAAAAATGATAGCGTGGATTTATATTTTTAAAATCTTTTAACTATACATCGTATCAAAGTTAATGTGTAATGCAATATAAATAAACAACTTTCAATTTATAAGTTGTAAAAGGTTTTATTTTATACGCGTAAATTATTAAGCATTTGAATGAACATTTTTTTTAACTTCATTTTAAAAAATGTTAAAATCACAAGTTATGAAGACCGCAACTTTCTATAATTATTAAAAAATAATATTTAAAATAATAATAAATTGTTTAAACAATTATGTTTGATAACATATATTAATTTTCATTAATTGCCTCACTATAATTAAAAAAGTGGACAAAAAGTGGAAATTTTTCAAGAAACCACAACTTTCTCGCACTATTCTACGCTAATATTGTTATAAATAATAATGCATGATTTCAACAATTATTTTTGGCAAATTTAAATGATTATGACCTCGCTCTAACTAAAAAGTTGGAATCAATATGAAAATTTCAGAAAAAAACAGCAACTTTCTAACTCTATTCTAAAATAAAATTGCTAAAGCAGTAAATTGTTGAAACAATGTATGTTTGACATATAATTATCAGTATAAAGTAGTAACGAATGTAATATAAAAAACTTTTATTTTTAATAGTCGCAAAAGATCATCACTAGCGCTAAAAACTCTCAAAATCCTGTTTTTATTTTTTTTTAATTTAAGTTTTTTTTAATATTCATGCAAATTTGATTTAAAAAATATGGGCCACCCTTATTTATATTTAAATGTTGCAAAATATGAATAAAAAGGATTTTTAATTCAAAAAATTTTGAAGGATTAAATAGAAAAACATTTATTTCACAATCCATTGGCGATAACATTGATACAAATTTGTTATATATAATACAATATTTCACATAATATTAACATAATAATAGGAGATTTTCAATCGTCATCAATGCAACTCAGAATCCATAATTCTCTTCACTTTTTCCTTTGTTAGAGCGACAACGGTATAGATACTATAGTTATCATTTTATCATTATCAATTATTATGGAAATTATGTTTTATTTCCTTTTTTTATTTCATTTTTTTTCCGGCGACTATCGCTAACAATTATTAACATATTCTTATCCACATTTCACCGCTAACTATTAAACAACAATTCTCCGTTAGGTGCGACATGTAAAAAGAATCTTTGAAAGTTTTGCAACTCTTAACACGCAATACATGGTATTGCATTTTTAGTAAATACACAACACACGCCTTTACAAAAAATCGAAAAAAATTTTAATCAGAATTTTCCAAAATTCTACTTAATTAAAAACAAAAGTTTAAAAAAAAATTTAAAATAATTTTTAGATTTAGAAATGTTCAAAAACGGGAAAGACTGAAAAATCCCAAAAAATAAAATTCCAGAACAGTGTATAATATTACCGGATTTAGAACATTTGTTAATGATAAAATTTCTGACAGAAAATTTCCGAATTATAAAATGTCCGAACTAGAAAATTCCCAAATTTAAACAATTAAATTTTGTATGAATATTATTAATTGAGGAAAAATACTATAACCAAATAAATTTATTTTTTAAAAAAGAATATTTTTCAAATTTAACGTTTCTAAAATTATTGTTTGAATTGAAAGTAACAATAATTGAAACGAAAATTTCATCCAGAAATATATTTATTCAATTACTGTTACTCTGAATTAAAATATAAATTTCAGAAATTTTAAACATTAAAAATAATTTTCTTTTAAATAAAAATATATGATTATTGTATTTTTAAGAAATAAATAATATTTATTCAAAAAAATTATCCGAATACAATAATTTTATCATTCGGAAGATTAATGATTCGGGAATTTTTCAGTTCGGAATTTTATTTTTTTGAAATTTTATTGGGACGACTGAAAAATCCCGGAGAATCAAATACCTGAATTATAGAATTCCCGAACATTGTTTAGTATTACCAAATTTGAAAATTCCCTAATAATAAAATTTCTGACAGAAAATTGCCGAATTATAAAATATTCGAACTAGAAGATTCCCGAATTTAAACAATTACATTTTTTAGGAATTTATTTATTAATTAAAAATACAATAACTAAATATTTTTACTTGAAAAAAGAATTTAATATTTTAAGTTTCTAAAATTATTGTTTGAACTAATATTACCAATAATTGAAACAAAAATTTCATCCAGAAATATATTTCTTCAATCACCGTTACTTTAAATTCAAATAATAATTTCAGAAATTGTAAACATTAAAAATGGGTTTCTTTTAAATAAAAATATTTAACTACTGTATTTTTAAGAAATAAATAATATTTACAAAAAATTATTGTCTTAGAACAATAATGAAATTTCCAAATTTGAAAATTCCCGAATAATAAAATGTCTGACAGAAAATTTCCGAATTATAAAATTCTCAAATTTGATCAATTGAAAATTTGTTTGTGAATATTATTTATTAAATAAAAATCAGATAATCAAATATTTTAATTAAACAAATTATTTTTAATGTTTAATGTTTCTAAAATTATTCTTTGAATTTAAGATAACAATAACTAAAAAAAAAATTCATCAAGAAACAAAAATTTTTTAGATTATTATTACATTAAATTCAAACAATAATTTCAGAAATTTTAAATATTTAAAATAATTTAACTTTCGTATAAAAATATTTGATTATTGTATTTTTAAGAAATAAATAATATTTATAACAAAATAATTGTCTAAAAAAGGAAATTTTATCATTTAGAAGCTTTATTATCCGTGAATTTTGTAATCCGGAAATTTTATTTTTTGGAAATTTGATTGGGTCTGAAAAGTCCCAAATAATAAAATTCGCGATTTGGAAAATAATGAGATATCCAATTTGGAAAATTGTAATAAAATTATAAATTTCTCGAATTTAAACCTATTAAAAATTTGTATATAAATATTATTTATTTATTCAAAATACAATAATCAAATATTTGTACTTAACAAATAATTTTTGATATTTAAAGTTTCTATAATCATTGTTCGAATTTAAGATAACAATAACTGAAAAAAATGTTCATCTAGAAACATATTTTTTCAATTATTGTTATTTTAAATTAAAGGAATAATTTCTGAAACTTTAAATATTAAATTTTATCTACAAAAATAACTTATTATTGCATTTTTAATAAGTAATATTTAATTGTATTGTTCGGGAATATTATTATTTAGAAATTATATTGAGATGGTTACAAAATCCTGAAAAATAAAATTCCCGAATTAGAAAATTTCCGAATACTAAATTTCCCAAAAAATGAAATTCTCAAACTGGAAAATTCTAATTTGGGAATTTTATTATTCGAAGACTTTCAAATTCATGCATTTTCCAACTCAAGAATTTTATTATTTGAAATTTTTTTTGGTGATGGAAAATTCCAAAATATAAAATTCCCGAAAAGCTTACAATATTACCGAATCTGAAAATTTTCATATAATAAAATTCCTGAAAGAACATTGCCGAATAAAAGAATTCCCAAGTATTAAAGATTACAATTTTTTTATAAATATGAGTTATTTATTAAAAATACAATAAGAACACATTTTTATTTTCAAAAATATGCCTAAAGTTTAATGTTTCTAAAATTATTGTTTGAATTTAAAATAACAACTGAAAAAATATATACTTCTGGATGAAATTTTTGTATAGAAATATTTGATTTTTTCATCCATAGATAATATTTATTAAAAAATTAGAATTCTTTAAATTCGGAAATTTTCTAGTATGGATATTTTATAATTCAACAATTTTCAAACCGGAATTTTTAAAATCGGAAATTTGTCAATTCTTTAATATTATAAACTGTTCCGAAATTTGATTATTCGGGTTTTTCCAGTCCTCCGAAAAATGTTGGTTACATAATTGTTTGGGATACCACAATTATTTTAAAAAATAAGATAAAAATGAATTTCTCGATTTATCGTGTAGGCATGCGACACATATATTAGATTCTGATTAACAATACTATATTAAATAATAAAATACGGAAGAAAGAACGATCGAAGGCTACTCAAAAAGATTATTCAGTCGATTACTGGTTATTAAATTAAAATATGCAATAAAAACTGTGTACATATAATACAGGATGAACAGAACGAGCCAACATTTTAGTTTAAAAAAAAAATTAAAAATGAACATAAAATCATTAGTTAATGCAATTAACAGGTTTTTCAATTTTAGATTATCTAAAATTGAAAATTAGAAATTAAAATATAAAAATGCCTCTAGAAATTCCCAATTCCGATTCCTTTCCTTTTTTTTAATCCTGTTCAAAGCCTTTGTGCCCGATAATGCAGATATGTATTATTTATCTATTTTATGAATATCACGGTTGCCATAAAATACTATAAACAGTTGAATGGTTGCATCTTTTTTATCTTTATTTTATCTTTTATACAGGCTTTCACAATTCACAGCCGCTAATGTGCACGATCGGTATTTTCTATATATTTTTAACTCTCACATTTCCTTTTTTGTGCGTTCTTCAAAAAAGACTCTGATGCCACTTTTTTTTTCATTGGAAAAATAAAAATTGAGGGGCCCCAAAGTTTCGAAAAGTAACTTAAAAAGTTTCCCGCTACGGTAGCATTCCCAAAAATCTTTTAAATCGTGACACCAGAGATTTTTCGAAATTCTTCGATCCCAAAACCAGATTAGGAGACTCAATGTGAGTCACTTGAATTATCGTCATAAGATGTACAAATAAAATGGTCCTTAAGTCCGTATATAAAGTAAAAATGCATTTTATCTTAATGCCCTGATCTGCCTCCAAAGGCTAGTATTCATTTTGGAAAAACTTATCAGAATATTTAAAAATGAAAGAAAAAATTCTTTAAAAATGTTTCTAAAAATCAAAGAGGCAGATCATTCAAATGCTGAGTGAGAACATCATTTATTATAAATATTACGACACTTTAATGATAGTGACATCCATATTCTCCTCAACTGCTAAACATTCACGTTTTCACAATTTTTAAAATTAATCACAAATTCTAAAGGTTGAAAATAGTAAAACTGTACTTTGAACGCGAAAATTATTTAAAATTTAAATTTTCTACTTTGTAGAGTTTATTTGCCGATTGTAAGTGCGTCATTCCTTTATTTAGAGAATGAGGCTATGATCTGAAAACGTCAGATCAGTTCAAGATTTATCTTTCCATTTTTTTTTCGAAGACTTCTCAATAAGAGATAAAAATTATTGTTTGCCACGATTGTGTCATTAGACATTAAAAATACAAGTTTGCCAGGAGACTCGAAAATCATCATCAAGTCTTGTTCACTGACCTTTGTTTATCATGGCTTATCACCATATGATTGGTTACTTTCAGCTCTCCTAACGTCGCTCTTCCCGACCTTCGATTCCATTTATTTTACTGGAAAATAAAACTAACCAATTCTTTTTAGAAATGCCGATTTCGAATCGTGAAAGCATCCGAAACTTGTAAGCGTTTTTCATATTTAGAATTCAGATCATCTTTTTTTGATGATCATGTTTTTTTCACGAAGACTTTCCGAATCGAAAACGCTTCCTAAACGCCCGGAATTAAAAACCTTTCCTGATTGAAAAGGACAGTATAGTTTTAACTTTAGAAACGTTTCGACATCAATAGACTTCCAATTTCAGAAGCGTTTCTGATTGAAAAACGTTCAAACTTCAAAGCATTTTTCATATTTAAAATCCAGATAATATTGTTTTGAAGGTGAAGTTACGTTCACGAAGAGTTTCCGAATCGAAAACGCTTCATGAACGCTTAGAATTTAAAACCGTCCCTAATTGAAAATGACAGCAAAGTTTTAACTTTAGAAACGTTTCAACGTTGGAAGCCTTCCAATTTCACAAGAGTTTCTAGTTGAGAAACGTTCCAACTTGGAAACGTTTTTCATATTTAGAATCCAAATAATATTTTTTTAACGATCATATTTTGTTTACTGTGGGTTTCCGAATATAAAACGCTTCCTAAACGCTCTGAAATAAAAACATTCCCTGATTGAAAATCACTGCAAAGTTTTAACTTTAGAAACGTTTCAACGTCGGAAGCGTTCCTGATTGAAAAAATTTCCAATTTAGAAGCGTTTTTCATAATTAGAATCCAGATAATATTGTTTTAATGGTGAAGTTTCGTCCACGAAGAGTTTTCAAATCGAAAACGCTGCCTAAACGCTCGGAATTTAAAACCTTACCTGATTAAAAATCATCGTAAAATCCTAACTTTAAAAACGTTTCAAAATCAGAAGCCTTCCAATTTCAGAACCGTTTCTAATTGAGAGACGTTCCAACTTAGAAACGATTGTCATATTTAAAATCCAGATAATATTGTTTTGAAGGTAAAGTTTCGTTCACGAAGAGTTTCCGAATCGAAAACGCTGCCTAAACGTTCAGAATTTAAAACCTTCCCTGATTGTAAATCATCGTAAAATCCTAACTTTAGAAACGTTTCAACGTCTGAAACCTTTTAATTTCAGAAGCGTTTATGAATAAGAAACGTTCCAACTTTAAAGCGTTTTTTATATTCAGAATTCAAATAATATCTTTTTGACGATCATATTTCGTTTACGAAGAGTTTTCAAATATAAAACGCTTCCTAATTTCTCGGAATTAAAAACCTTCCCGGATTGAAAATCACAGCAAAGTTTTAAGTTTAAAAACTTTTCAACATCGGAAGCGATTCTGATTGAAAAAATTTCCAAATTCAATGCGTTTTTCATATTTAAGATCCAGATAATATTGTATTGAAGGTAAAGGTTTTTTCACGAAGAGTTTTCGAATCAAAAACGCTGCCTAAACGCTCGGAATGTAAAACCTTCCCTCATTAAAAATCATTGTAAAATTCTAACTTTAGGAAGGTTTCAACATCTGAAACCTTTCAATTTCAGATGGTTTCCTGATTGACAAACGTTCCAACTTGTAAACGTTTTTATATTTGTTTATACTCAAGTTTCGTTCCCAAAGTCTCTAAAAATTGGAAACGCTTCCTAAACGCTCAAAATTTAGAATATTTCCTAATATAAAATCACCACAATGTTCCAACCTTAAAAGCCTTCCAATTTCAGGAGCGTTTCTGGTTAAGAAACGCTACTATTTTCAAATTGTGGCAATGAATGAAAGTTTTATACATGGAAGCGTTTTTCTCATTTAGGATCAAGTTAAATTTTGCCTGAAAAATAAGTTTTGTTCTCTAAATCTCTCCGAATCAGAAAAGCTTTCTAAACGCTTGGAATTTTGAAGATTTCATTACTTTAAATCAACCCAATGTTCTAAATGTAGAAGCGTTTTTGTTTCGGAAACGTTTAAAAACTGAAGGAATTTAAGCGCTTTTAATTTGTAAGTATTTAAACTTTGAAAAACTTTCCACTTTCAGAAGCGTTTTTGGTTTAGAAACGTTCCAACTTTTAAGGCGTAGCAGCTTGGAAAAGGTTCCGACTTGGAAGCGATTTTCCTATATATGATCCACTTAGAAGTTCTTCAAACTCTGCGTTAGTTCCCAAGAGTCTTTTTGAGTCGGAAACGCTTCCTAAACGCTCGGAGTTTAGAACATTTCCTAATATAAAATCACCCTTAAGTTCTAACTAAGAAAGCGTTTCTGGTTTGGAAACGATTCAACACTGAAGGAATTCCAGCGTTTCAAATTTGTACGCGTTCCAATTCCGGAAGCCGTCCAATTTTAGAAGCGTTTTTGGTTTAGGAACGTCCGAACTTTTGAAACTTTTCAACTTTTGGAGCATGGCAACTTGGAAAGGGTTCCAACTTGAAATATGAAATCACCAAAAAATCACAACTTTCGAAGCGTTTCTGGTTTAGAAACAGTTAAACTTTTAAAACGTGGACGCTTATGAAAGTTTACGATTTGGAAGCATTTTTTCCTATTCAAGATCCAGTATAATTTTTTTATGAAACATACGTTTCGTTCCCAAAGTGTCCTCCCAAACGCTTCCTAAACCTTTGGAATTTGCAGCATTTTCTAATTTAAGATCACGCCAAAAGTCAAAAAATGGAGGCACAAATGAAAATATCGAAAGGCCAAGAAAAAGAGACGTAATTCAATAAAATCGCATACTCTCACAGAGAGCGTGTCTTTTTCCTTCACATAGAGACCCAGAGGTCCAGGTCAAGGTCAAAAATCTCCAAATTTCCTACGATTTGGGGAACATGGCCAAGATGGCGGCGCAAATTTGTTGGGCGTCAGTTTCATGAGGATGAAGGGCCATTGCGGCTTGCACTTGTTCCTCGGGAAAGATGTTGGCAAGGTGATAATGAAGCCGACGACGGGCGTCCTGAGTTTGGGTCCCCCAGGGTCCGCACAGGCTCGGATTTGAAGGAGCCGATGGAAGCAGATTTAGTTGAGGGTCTGAAGCTCCCAATCGTTGAACTTGGGAAGAGGGGGCTGCTAAATTTCCACAGGGGGGCCAAGCTCGGTACGAATCTGGAGCTGAAGCGATTCTCGTCACGTGCTGGTGATGGTGACGATGTTCCGGGTGGTCCCAACTGCAATTAAAAGAGTTTTTATCACACTTCCATCATAAGTGTGATTTTAGGTAGGGTAGACCGGGGCACCTTGTCACGCGGGGCACGCTGTCACATTGGCTTTATTTAAAAAACTAATAACCAGAGGGCGGCACCCGTCATTCCCGAAAAGTGTTATTGTATGTCCATCTTTGGTCTGCTTACAGTGTTAAGATTGCTTCAGCCGTGTTGACGTATATAGATAAATAAACATAGATATTGATAACATGAAAGTTTTTTGCGACTGTAAGTAAAATTTTATTATTTAATATTCAACGTTCTGGACATAAAGCTTATGTTTCCCCAGCAAAGACTTTATTTATTTAATTTATTTATTTAATGATTAATTAATAATTAAGCATTTGATTAACTCATTAATTAATTAAAATTATTTTTTGCTATGTAGGTCCAAACCCACTTGTTTCAAACTATTTTTTCTGATAATTTATATACAGAAAATTAATTTTATTGTCGAATAAAGAGCAATCTATCACTGTTAAATATTTTCTTGTAAGTTAAATTCATAAAAATTATTTTAATGTCAACATTTTCTTATATATTATTGTTGAAACATATTGAAATTACATTTCCATTAATGCATACTACACATTATATAGTCAAATAGTCGAGAACTTTACCGTGACTAAAAAAGTAGCGAAAAAATAGATTTTTTTAAATTTCAGTCAATTAGGGAAGGTAAAAAATATTTTAATGGATTTATCGCTATACAGGTATAAATACGCTTGCTTTGAGCTCTTTTTATTGATAATTGAAATCTTTTAAAAAAATTCCGCTGTTCAAATTTAAAGAAGTATTTCGTTTTTTGAGATTCTTAGCTATATCTACGATGCAGACAGAAGAAATTTTTTTAATGAATATTACGCCTGCGTCATGTGTTTGCAATGGTGCGTTTTCAAATGGGTTGGGAAAATTGAAGTGGATTGGAGTGGATTCGATTTAAGTGGATTGGAATGAATTGGATTGGAATAGATTGAAGTGCATTCTATAGGATTGGGTTGGATTCGAAAGGATTGGATTGGAGTGTATTAGAATGAATTGGATTTGAAATAATTTGATTGTAGTGGATTGGAATGTATTGTAGTCGATTCTATTAGATTGTAATTATTTGGATTGGAATAGATTGTATTTGTATGGATTGGAGTGGATTAGATTGGAATTAACTGATTTGAATTAATCGGACTGGATTGGAATAGATTGGATTTGAACTAATTGGAGTGGATTGCAATGAATTGTATTGGAATAAACTGGTTATAATAGATTGGATTGGTATTATCTGGAGTGGATTGGAATGTATTGAAGTAGATTGTAATGGACTGGAGTGGATTTTAATGGATTGGAGTGGATTAGGATGTATTGGAGAGGATTTAAAATGATTGGATCGAATTGGGATGGACTGGAGTGGATTTAAATTGATTGGAGTGCATTTTATTGGATTGGAGTAAATTAGGATGTATTGGAGTGGATTTAAATTGATTGGAGTGAATTGAGATGGACTGGAGTGAATTTAAATTGATTAGAGTGAATTTTAATGGATTGGAGTGGATTAAGATGTATTGGAGTAGGTTTAAATTGATTCCAATAAATTGGGATGGATTGGAGTGGATTTGAATGGATTGTAGTGGATTAAAATGTATTGGAGTAGATTTAAATTGATTGGAATAAATTGGGATGCATTGGAGTGGATTTAAATAGATTGGAGTGGACTTGAATGGATTGTAGTGGATTTAATTGGACTGGAATAGATTTATTATCATTGATTGGAGTGGTTTCGAAAGGATTGAAATAGATTGAACTTGATTAGAATCGATTCAATTGGATTGGAGTGAATTTGAATGGATTGAATTAAAGTGGATTTTTTTGGAATTGATTGGAATAAATTCGACTTGAATTAATTGGAACAGATTGGAATAGGTTGTAGTGGATTTAATAAGAATGACAATAATTGTATTGGAATGGATTAAAGTGGATTATATTGGAACGAATTGGATTGGAATCTATTTGAATGAATTTGAATAAATTGGAGTGGAGTAGATTTGAGTGGATTCGGCCTGATTGTAATGAATTGGATGGGAATAAACTGATCGGAATGTTTTTAATTAATATGGGTTTGAGTGGAATGGAATGGATTGGAGTAGATTTGAATAGATTGGAGTGGATTGGGGTGGATTGGAGTGAGTTTTGATTGATTGGAGTGGATTGTAATGGATTAGAGTAGATTGTATTAGATTGTAATTGACTGATTGGAATGGATAGGAGTGGATTGGATTCGATTCGATTAAATAGCACTAGAATGGATTTGAACGAATTGGAATAAATTGGATTTGAATTAAGTGGAGTGGAGTAGATTTGAGTGGATTCGGCTGGATTGTAATGAATTTGATGGGAATAAACTGATCGGAATGTTTTAAATTAATATGGGTTTGAGTGGAATGGAATGGATTGGAGTAGATTTGAATGGACTGGAGTGGATTTGAATAGATTGGAGTGGATTGGGATGAATTGGAGTGTATTTGGAAGTATTGTAGCGGCTTCACCTGGACTGGAATAGATTGCATTATAATAGATTGAAGTGGGTTTGAATGGATTGAAATAGATTGGAGTGGATTGGAATGGATTCAATTGGCTTGGAGTTAATTTGAATGGATTGAACTGAACTGAATTTGATTGGAATAGATTGGAATAAATTGGACTTGAATTAATTGGAATGGATTAAAGTGGATTGTATTGAAACGAATTGGATTAGAATGGATTGGAGTGGATTGGAATTGAGTGGATTCGATTGGATTTTAATGAAATTATTGGATTGTGTTAGTGTGTATTAGAGTGGATTCGATTAGTTTTGAGTGAGCTGAAATAAATGAGAGTGGGTTCAATTGGATTGGAGTAGATTTGAATGAATCATAATGAAATGGATTGAATTATAATGGATTAGAGTAGATTTGAGCAGATTAGATTGGATTGGAATGAACTGGATTTAAATGAATTGGGTCATATCTGATTTTATTGGCAGGGATTGGATTGGATTCCATTGGATTGGATTGCATTCAATTGGAATAAATTTGATTTGAATTAATTGGAATAGATTGGAGTAGATTGGAATGGATTCAATTGGATTGGAGTGGATTGGAATGAATTTCAGCGGATTATATTGAAGTGGATTGACTGGAGTGGATTTCAATGGATTGGATTATACTGAATTTGAATGGATTCAATTGGAGTTGAGTAAATTGGAATGAATTTGAGCGGATTGGATTGGTTTGGAATGGATTGAAATTAATTATAATGAAGTGTGTCAGATTGAATTTGAATAAATTTGGATTGGAGTGAATTTGATAAATCGCATTAGATTGAAATGGAATTGAGTGGATTGTATTGGAACGGATTGGACTAAAGTAGATTGGATTATAATGGATTGGAGTAGATTAAATTGAAATAAACTGAATTGGATTAGGTTGAAATGGACTCTGTTGAATTGGAATAAATTGGAGTGAATTGAATTAGATTGGAATAAATAGGATTAGATTTGATTGAAATGAATTGGATTGGAATAGAATGAATTAGATGGAATGAATTGGATTGAATTTGATTGAAATGTATTGAACTGGAATGAATTAGATTGGATTGGAATGAATTGGATGAAGTAGATTCGATTGGATTGGAAATAATTGGACTTAAATGGATTCGAGTGAATTGGGGTGGATTCGATGACACTCGGCCCCTGACTGGCACTTTACCTCGTGTGGATTGCAGTACTCGGCCAAAAAAGTTTCACTTACGGTCCTTGTATCACAAAAACAACTATTTCTAATTTGAAAGCGATTCAAGTTTGGAAGGGTTCCAATCTTGGGAGCCTTAAAACTATGGAAGTGCTTCTAATATCTGGTGTAATGTTTTCTTAGAATTTAAGAAGATGTATAATTATTACCTGATTGATAAAGGATAGGGCGACTCATTGCTGGCATGCCTCGTCAGGGGTCTGTGAAGTGCAGGATGTGGAGGATTGATGACTGGAGATTGCAGAGACTGTTGCTGCTGCTGCTGCTGCTGTTGTTGGGAAGAATTTGGAAGAGTTTGTTGTTTTTGCTGATGGTACCTTCTAAGTTGATAGAGTCTCGGATCACAGGCTGGGTTCAAGGTCAACTGTCTCTGTAATTTTCTGTGCATGTTGGTCGGCTCCGAATCGGAATTTGAAACCCTCTGTTGCGCCCAACCCACTGGTGATGGATAACCTAAAATTAAAAGCAAAATAACGAATTAATCAACTGGTGTTCTGGGTTCTTAAGTATTTTAAGCGCTCCTGAAACCTAAAAGTCTCAACAAATTTGAAGCGCTCTAACTTTGGAAGGGTTGCTTTGTCGTACGCTTTCAAGCAGAGTTTGAAAAATTGCAAACTATAAAATGTCCTAAATAGAAAAGTATTCTAATTTCGAAGTGTTTCAACGTTGGAAGAGTTTTTGACTCGTAAGCGCTTCTGAATTCAAGGCTTCTTAGTTTAGAGCCTAACTTTAGAGGGTTCCAGATCTGAAAAACGTTCCAGATTCTAAAAAGCAGCAAATCTATAAGAATCTCTGCTTATGGTACTTATTATATGGTTCTACATTATAAGACTTTGAAGAGGTTCAATATTAGGGAAGGGATCTGACTTTGAAAAGTTTCTATATTAGGGATGGGTTTTGATTTTGAAAAGGTTCCATATTATGGAGGGGTTCTGACTTTGAAAAGGTTCCATATTAGAGATTTGTTCTGGCTTTGAAGAGTTTCCATATTAGAAATGGATTCTGACTTTGAAGAAGTTCCATATTATGAAGGGGTTCTGACTTTGAAGAAGTTTCCGGTTATGAAGGGGTTCTAACTTTCGAACGGTTTCATATTGGAAAGGTTTTGGAGATGTTCCATATTAGATAGGGGTTCTGAATATAAAGGTGTTCTGTATTAGAAGAGGGGTCTGAGCTTAAAGGTGTTTCATATTCAAGAGTGGTGTTGTCTTTAGAGGGGTTCCATATTAGGTATTTGATTCTGACTTTGACGGGGTTCTATATTATAAAGGGGTTCTGAATTAGACTATATCCCGCGTTGGGGGTACTGGGAGGGGTTGTAACTTTGATGATGTTCCATATTATTGACGGGTTCCAGTTCTAACGAGGTTCCGTGCTAGTCAGTAGTTCTCGCTTTGAAGAGGTTCCATGCTAAGTAGAGGTTCTCAATTTGAAGAGGATCTACGTCAGAAAGGGGTTTTGGTTTTAAATAGGTTCCATGTTGATGGTTCTGGGAGGGTTTCTGGCTGGGAGCGGGTTCCATATTAGGAGGGGTTCTGAATTTAAAGGTGTTTCATATTATGAAGAGGTTCTGACTTTGAAAAGGTTCCACATTAGTGAGGGTTTGCGACTTTGAAGAGTTTCTATATTTGAAAGAGGTTCTGACTTTGAAGAGGTTCCTTATTATGAAGCGGTTCTGAATATCAATATATTTCATATGTAATTCTGACTCGAGGTTTTCCATATTAGGAAGGGGTTCTGGCTTTGAAAGGGTTCCGCGTTGGGAAAGGGTTCTGTCTTTGAAAAGGTTCTATATTAGAAAGGGATTCTAAATTTGAAGGCGTTTTGTGTTGGAGTGTTCTAAATTTAAATTTGTTTCGTATAAGAGAGGGGTTCCGAATTCAACTAGGTTCCATATCAGGGAATGGTTCTGGCTTTGAAGGTGTTCCATGTTAGGGAGGGGTACACCCTTGAAGAGGTTTTGTAAAAGAAAGGGGTTCTGTTTCATGTTTGTAAGGGGTTCTTACCTTCAAGAGGTTCTACATTAGGGATGTGTTCTAACTTTGAGAGGTTCCATATGAGGGAATGGGTTCTAAATTTAAAGACATTTCATATTAGGGCGTGGTTCTGGCTTTCAATGGGTTCCATATTAGGAAGGGGTTCCTATTTTTAAAAAATTGAAAGCGTTTCATCTTAGAGATGAATTCCGATTTGAAGGGGTATAAACTATTGGGGAGGTTCCAGCTTTAGAAGAAAGGAAATGGTTTTAACCTTTCGTTTATTTAAAAAAATGGTAATACCTTGCACAGTTTGTCCTGCAGAAACTTTTGGATAAACCAAGCTATTAGAAAGATCACTCGTAACATTTTCGACGGAGCGACTTTTAGGGACGGACGATGGCGATTGGACAACAGCAGACCTGGTTTTGCAAAGAGGTTGGTGTTGAGAAACCGGGACGGTCGAAGAGGTCGTCACCGAGGGCAGAGGTAAGCTGAGACTCGGTCCTCTAGCTTGTAGATGACGTTGAGCATGCTCCACCAGTCTTTCGGTGACGGATTTGTGCGGATGCGGTCCTCGTTCTGGATGCCGAAATTTGCACTTATTTCCATAGGTGCATTTCTGAAACACGAGGAAAAAAATTGAGTTAAAATTAAACTGATAAAGATTATAGGGAGCAATTAATTATGCAGGCTCTAAAAAAGTATTCCTGATAAAAGTGTAGGCAATTACTTTGGCGTAAGGACAAGGCGGTGCTGGATCAGTTCTTCTGGGTCCGACCCTTAAAAAATTATCAAGAGTTGGTCCACTTCTGCCTAGAGGATCATCTGGAGGCATGAATCGATCATTGACGAAACTGTACATCAGAATCCTCTCCTCGATCACTTTTCTGAATTCGGGACTTTCTTGGGCCAAGTCTCTGTAGTTGTCGTTACTGACGACAATACCGTCTAATTCTGCCGCGAGCCTCAAAATGTACCGATCGTCATAACAAACCATGCGTTTGCCTCCCACCAATCTTAAAAAATGGTAATTTAAATTTTAGTAAGAAAAATATACTGATAAACCAAAAATGTAATGCTTTAAGAATTTATGAGCGTTTTGAAAACGCTTTTGCCGAAGTTTGCGAAACGTTTTCTTAACGATTTGAAAGAGTTTGAATCGATTTGTATAAACGTTTTTAAGCGTTAGGGAAACGATTCGTTATCATATTTTGGAAGCGTTCGAGAAACATTGTAGAAAATTGTTCGGAAGCGTCTGGAGAACGTTTTATTAAAGTTTTTGAAAGTATTTCGTAGGCACTTTGAAAATGTCTTTGGAAACGTTTCAACAATGTTTGTAAAACGTTTGAGAAACATTTTTGAAGTGTTTCGGAAAATTAGCGTCGTTGGAAGCGTTTAGAGGAAGTTTCTTAATAGTGTTTGGGAAGTTTCGGCAGGGTTTGTTAAACATGTTTTAAAGTGTCTGGATTATATATTTTTGACATTATCTGAGTTGTTTATAAAAAGTTTTCGGCAGCGTTTCAAAAGCTTTTTTTCTCCATTTTAAATTAATTTCCCGATTATTTCCGCCTTTTTAGTAACCGCCTTTGAAAGCATTAGGAACGCATTAGGGACACATTTCCGAAAGCGTTACATTATATTAACAACATTAAAATAGTTTAGAAAACGCTTTTGAAAACATTTGAGAAATTATTTCCGAAGGGTTTTATTAATGTGTTCGGATGAGTTTGAGAAACGTTTACAAAAACTTTTTAGAACATATTCATGATTTCAGCCCTTTTCAACGCCTATGAAGCGGGGCTAAAACTCTACGTTTTACTCCCTAGGGAGTGAAAAGTGACGTCAGAGGTGAATAATGAAAATTATACATGTAGAAATTTTTTTACTGAATTTTGGGTAATTTATGGTAAGTAACCATATTTACCCGTAATATTACTCTACAGGACCCAAAATTACTGGAAAGTTATAGCTATTTTTAAATGAAATTTTGGGTAACTTATGGTAAGTTACCATAAATTACCAAAAATTTCAGGAAATGCATGAAAATTTTTTAAATTGTATTTTAATTCATTTATGGTAATTTGCCATATTTACCTGTAAAATAAACATAAATAACGTAAAACTTCCATGAACTTCCGGAAATTTATAGGCATTTTTTAATTTAATTTTGGCAATTTACCATATTTACCTGTAATATTACCATAAATAACCGAAAATTTAGATATTTTAAAATTGGATTTTGGGCAATATATATTATATGTTGACTATAAAGTACCTATAATATTACCATAAGTTACCAATTATGTCATAAACTTTCGGAAAATTATAAAATTGTTAAAAATTGAATTTTGGTTCATTTATGGTAATTTACCATGTTTACCTGAAAAATTACCATGATTGATTGAAAATTTCCATAAATTTCCGGAAATTTTGTTTTAATGAATTTTGGTAATTTGTGGTAAGTTAAAATTTTTACCGGTAATATTACCAATAATGACCTATAATTTTACCATAAATTACCAAAAATGTCATAAATTTCCGGAAACTTTCAGTACTAAAATTGAATTTTTAGTAATTTATGGTAATTAACCCCGTTTACCTGTAAAACTAACATAAATGACCGAAAACTTCCATAATTTTCCGGAAATTTATAGGCATTTTTAAACTGAATTTTTGGTAAGTTACCATAAATTACCAGAAATTTCATAAATTTCTGGAAACTTCTAGAAATGTTAAAAAATCAATTTTTGGTTATTTGTGGTAATTTAACATATTTACCTGTAAAATTACCATGAATGACCAAACATTTCCTGAAATTTCCTGAAATTTATCAAATATATTAACTAAGTTTTGGGCAATTCATGGTAAGTTACCATAAATTACTCTTAAAATCACCGTAAATCATGCATTCTTTATTTAAAATCTAATATGGGCTGAAATCATGACTGCATTTCGAGAAATGTCTAAAATCATCAATTTGTTATAAAAAATGTCACATTGGCCAAGGGGAAGAGGGAATTTTTCTCCCCTTAGGTGCATAATATAGTATTTTAGCATCGTCAAAACAATCTCACAAATGAACTCATTTATTCATACCTGGACGGAGTAAAAACCAAAAGTCGGTCCCTCTCCAGTTCCCCAAGAATCTCCTGATCAGCGATGGGGTTATCAGGCCTGGAGGCCTCTTTTCTCCATTTGGGTACAAAAACGGTGATTTCTCGATGTCCCCTCGCCCGGAACCAATCAACGCAGATCTTAATGCCCCTGCAGGAAAAAATTTCCTTATTGCCATGGCTCATCGCCACATTACTTCCGTCGATCACAACCGGACGAAAGGCTGAAGAACTCGACAAATTAGAAGTCGAATTTCCACAATCTTCACTTGAGAGGTCCGTCGTTTCTAAAATCCCATCGGCCTCATCAGGAGTGTCAGCGAGTTTCGAGGAACAAGTGGCTCCTAGTTTGATCAATTCTTCTAAAAGCTCATTCTGACCTGGATCGGGTCCCAATTTTTGCAGAGCTGCCTGAACTAGGCGTTCGGTGTAGCCTAATTTTAAGGCAAATTCTACCCTTGCCGTGTAGCCTGTCATAAAATAAAAAAATAATGGGGAAGACGTTTCGGTATTTGGATGTTTAGGAAGCGAATCAAGGTCAGAACAATCTAAAATTTATTTCTGACTATAAACCTTCTATATTAATCCATATTAATCATTTAGAAAAATATTTGAAAATGTTTCATATTTAAACAGGGGGTCTAATCCAATCCTGGAAAAAAGTTCCCTGATAATTTCAGGTTTTTTTCTAGGTATACCAAGTTTTTTCCAGGTATAATTTATCACAGTAGGGAGCCATTCAAATATTTTGCATTTTTCAAAATAATGAACTCGAAATTTGTGTAAAGTTTCGCGAGTTTATGATAAAGAATTTTTTTTTTCTTCAGTTTTTAAGGATTCAATTAATACGTTTCATTTAGGAAGCGTTGACAACTTATATTACAAAATTGTCTTAAATATACAGGTGTCCAAAAAGTCCCGGGACAGCCAAATAAATCCTTAGGAAAACTTTTTTTGGAGAAGGTTGAGGTAATTCTTGAAGTAACTTTCAACGAGGAATCCAGTGGTGACCTTAGTTTTGACTTTGACCTTGATCTTTATGGTTATTTCAAGGTCACCTTTGTTTTTTAAAACGGAATGGCCAATTTTTGACATTGGCAATCGAAAGAGCGTAAAATCTTACATTAAAAAGTGTAGTCAGATCATAGGTAAGGTGTGACCTTGATGAACGTATCAAGGTCATTCGAACTTCAATATGATCTGAACATTTTTTCGCAAGCTACCTTATGAAAATCTTTCTCTCATCCTACTTACTTACTTAAACAATGTACATTGAATTGTGACCATCGAGTGACCTCGACCATGACCTTGATGGTCATGGTCAAGGTCACTCGATAGTCAATATGCACATTGTTCAAGTAAGCAATTAACAGGGTAGCCACTATTTCTTTAATTTTTTTCTCCCGGTTGTCACCCGGTTGTCTCCCGGTTCTCCCTGTAGAAATTCGTGATTTCTCCCGGTTTAAAATATATATATACTGCTGTTCCGAAAAGTACCATTTTTTCACGTATGAGCAATCATAATAAGTAGGATGAGAATAATTTAATGCCTCATAAAGGAAAATGCAAAGATTTTATTATATAATTTTTAAAGGCACATGTAATCATCGAAACAAATTCAGTTAACAACTATTTGCAAGCTGAACACAACATATTTATACGTAAAGTATTTTAATAGTATAACATTTTATATTATTTTAATTTAATATTTATATTTAGGAATATAACTTATGATCATTAGGGAGAGGCCTATAAATATAAAACCACAGATTGTTACAACTTTAAATAACTTAGAAGGTTTTAGATTCAGGTAAATTAAAAAAAAAAAGTTTAATTTTTCAAGTTTTTATTTTATTTTTTATCATTAGGCAGTCTATATAGACAGTCTATAGACTACAGAACCTCCAGAACAGTCTAAAATGCAAATTAGTACGCGCGTACACGAAACGTAATATGGGCGATCAACCAATCCCAAGTAACTACCGATTTCGTGATTGGTTGTTGGGACACACGGCGCTACGAAGCGCGCGACTTATGAAATGCGAGAAATCTCCCGATGTAATCATTTCTCTTCCGGCATCCTCCCGGTTTTCTCCCGGTGCACGTTTCTCCCGGCTTTCTCCCGGTTCTCCCGGTTCGGTGGCCACCCTGAATTAAGTAAGTGAGATCAAGGTCAAAAAGAAAACTATGGTCACCACTGGATTCCTCGTTGAAAGTTACTTCAAGAATTACCTCAACCTTCTCCAAAAAAATTTCCTAAGGATTTATTTGGTTGTCTCGACAAAAAATACGCGTTTTCAACAAAATACATGAATTGTTAACGAAATAGTTGGAATTTTAAGTAAAAAAGAAATATTTTCAACCAAATAGCTCAATTTAAAACTAAAAAGATCTGTTTTTAACCATCAACGGAATTGTTAAATTTTCAGTTAAAAGAAATTAATTTTAAAAAAATTATGATACAATTTCTAACAAAACAGTTAAATTTTCAATTAAAGTGATGAATTTTCATTATTTTCAAGTATAATGATGAATTGTTAACTGAAATAGATTAATTTTAAACCAAAAAGATAAATATATACATAGAATTATGAATATTTGATTGAAATACTTGAATTTTCGACTAAAAAGATTAATTTTCTATAAAAAAGAACGTTTTTTCAACAAAAGACATGAATTTTCAACTAAAAAATACAAATTTTCAACCAAATATTTGGATTTTAAACTAAAAAATATCAATTTCAAACCAAAAATAGAATAGCTATAATTTTTTTAATATTTACATTTTCAAGCAAAGTGATGAATTTTCAACTAAAATGATTAATCTTAAACTCGAATACTCGAAGTTTAACCGAAAAAATGAATTTTTAACGAAGAAAGTAAATTTCTTCTAAAAAAAACGATTGTTCAACAAAACAGTTCAAGTTTCAATTATAATAATTAAATTATTAATATAATATTAAATAAATATAATACAAATAAAATAAATAATAATAAATAAGCTATAATACATGATAATAATAATAATAATAATAAAATAAATATAATAAATAATACAAAACATAACTTTTAGTCAAGGAAAAGATGAATTGTTTAACAAAACAGCACAGTTTATATCCAAATAGATCAATTTTCAATTCAAATGATGAACCTCCAAAGAAATATTTTTTAATTTTGAACAAAAAAGGACAAGTTTTAAAAATGAGTTAAATTTTTATCTATGAAATATTTTTCTGTCAATAAGAGAGAGAAAATAATGACGTCAAACTGGTAAGTTTCTAACAAAATACGTGCAGTTTCAACACATACTTGAATTTTAAAATAAAAATGATCAGTTTTAACCACGAATAAAATAGTTAAATTTTCAGTTTAAAAATTTAATTTCAAACAGAAAAAAAATAATTTTCACCAAAATAGTTAAATATAATATAATGCTACTTTTACAAATCAAATGAAGAATCATTGTAATTGAGTTTTATATTGTAATTTAAAAAGAGAAATTATGGACGCTCACGAAAATATTCCCTAAATTAGAAAAAAAAATCCGTGACATTTTCAGCTTTTTCCAAGTATATAAAAATTCCCTGACAATTCCAGATTTCCTAGGTAGTTTATATTACTGTATTGAACAATTTTATTTGAAATTCGTTTTTTTCTTGTTGTTTGAAATCAATCTTTTTAAACTAAAAATTCAACGATTCTGTTTTTGGTTGAAATTTATCAGTTTTAGTTTAAAAATGAAATATCTTGTTGATAATTCATGTATTTTGTTGGAGATTCTTTTTTCTTATTTGAATTCCATTGTTTTTTCATTAAATTTTTTCATCTTTTCTGGTTAAAATATCAACTAATACATTTTTTGTTCCGAATTTATCTTTTCTGAATGAAGATTTAATTATTTTTTATTATTTATTTGGTTGAAATATCGTTTTTTCTTTGGCTGAAAATTAATTTTTTTACTGAAAACTTAACTATTCCAGTTGCGGGTTTAACTATTTTATTGCAAATTTGTTTTTGTCTTTTTTTAAATTAATTATTTGGTTTAAAAGTTGAAAATTTATGTTTTTCGTTTCAAATTCAACTATTACAGGTGAAGATTCATCATTTTAGTTGAAAATTTATCACTTTGATGGCAAATGTAACTATTTTTTGAAAATTTGTTGCAAATTAGTTGTTTTTTACTGGAAAATGCCACTATTCTAATAAAAAATTACATCCTTCTTGGTTGAAAATTGATCGTTCTGGTTAAAAAATTAACTATTACAGTTAAAGATTGATCATTTCAGTTGAGAAATCATCTTTTTATTTAAAATTTAACTATTCCATTTTTGGTTAACACTTGATCTTTTTTAGTTTAAAGATCAACTACATGTTTGGTTGAAAATCTGTTCCTTTGTAGTTGATTATTTAAATATTTCGTTGAAAAATCACGTATTTTGTTGAAAAGTCGTCTTTGTGGTAGAAAATTCATTTTCTAGGTTGAAAATTTAAATATTTTAGCTCAATATCCATCATTTTAGTTAAAAATAAGACTACATGGTTAAAAGATAATTTAAATTTGTTTAAAAAATAAATATGTTCGTTTGTGGGGAAATCCGAAGCGCTTTAAATTGAATTTAATAAATACCCACATTATTTTAGATTAATATGCACTGAATTTTAAGTATAAGTAGATAAAATCAAAGTTTGCTTGAATTATTATGCAAATTTATTGACTTTAGAGACAAATTGGAGAAATGATTAATGATGATTTTAATATTATTTAATTATTCAATAAATCGATCGCTCTAAAATATTAAAGAATATCTTGTAATAGTATTTAAATTCCCCATGCTATCGAAAATTATACCTAGAAAAAACCTGGAAATGTCAGGGAATTTTTTTCAAAGTCATGGAATTTTTTGAGACCGTCCTTATTTTTTTTTTAATTGCAATATTAAATTGAATAACAATGATTCTTTGTTTGTAAAAGTAGCTTTTATTGTACTGAACTATTTGATAGTAAATTCGTTTTTTTTCATCAATTTTTCAAACTGAAAATTTACCTATTCTTTTTTTGGTTGCTAATTGATCGAGTTTAGATGAAATTGTTAATTATGTTTCCAATAAGGAAATTTTTTCCAGGATTTAATTAAAAATAACAGCAATTGTAAACGTCTTTCCAGGCTAGATGGAGCTATGAAATAGTGTTTAAAATTGAAATATTTTTCAGAAAAAAATCTTTTCCTTTAGCTCTGCTAGGAGTCGAACCCAGGTCTTATGATTGCCGGTAACGTGCAATAAGCTACTAGAGAGTGGCACCCCCCTCTCTAGTAGCTTAGTGGTAAGAGCACAATATCTTTTTTTTCAGAAAAATATTTTAATTTTGGAAACGTTCCGTTATTAGAAAAATTCAAATTTACATTTACCTGGACTCTGTATGGGGGAAGGACCCTGGACAGTGACATATTCGGCAAATTCGGCAGCGAGGGTGTCGGAGGTTGTTCTCGAGACATCAGAATGGGTCGAGGACGAAACTTGGGATTCCAATTGTGGATGGGCAGAAGACGAACCCAACGAGTCCTCGGCCTCATAATCACTATCGTAGGACGAGTCTTCTGCATCCGCCCCACTTCCGGTCCCCAGAACTGTGCAATCGACATATCTCTGCAAAAATTGAAATTTTTAATAAATTAATAATCTTGATTAAATTATAATTATTTACACACCCACAAACTCTTCCGAATAGTATTCAAAAGAGTTAAAAGTGCTCGGAGAAATTCTCACGAGCATGTGAATATGCTCGACATTTATGTGATTTGAAAATTTAATGAGTGTTTATTAGCATTTTGAATTAGGATTTGAAAAATTGTATTGTCTATTTTTATTAATAATAATGACATGATTCAAATTTCGCGGGAAAATGGATCCCTTCAAATTTGAAAGGGCGCGCTATATTTAAATGATGAAAGAAGTCAAAATAATGGAAAACATATTTTTTGCATTAAACAATGCCTTATTAGTTGAGGTTTTAAATCAAGAAGATAAATTTTTTACCTAAGAAATGACCTTTTGATTAAATTATGAATCTTTAATCAAAAATATGAATTTTTAACTAAATAGTTAGCTGAATTTTTTAAACAAATAGATTCATTTCTATCTAAAATGACTCATTTTCAACAAATTACATACATTTTCATTCAAGAAAGATAAATTTTCAACACAAATTTTTTTCATGAAAAAAAAAATAATTTTTTTATTCCAAATAGAAGAATTAAACTTTCTAGTTAAAAGAATCAATTTTGGACCAAAAAATGAATTATCAACAAAACAATTCAATTTTAAAACCAAAGATGACTTTTGTACACAAAAAAACAGTTTGAATAGAATATATCGATTTTAAACTAAAAAAGATAATTTTTCAAACTAGAACTAGAGTAGTTTAATTTTCATTTGAAAAAGTAGATTTTAAGCAAAAAAACGAGTTTTCAGCAAAATTAATTCAATTTTAACTAAAAATATCAATTTTCAAACAAAAATTGAATAATTGCACGTTTAGTTTAAAAAATGAATTTTCAACTACATAAAAAAAAAACAGAATTTTCAGCAAAAGAAAATTAATTTTTATCAGTGATGAACTTTCAACCAAAAATATGAATTTTTGACCAAATACTGGATTTTTCAAGACAAAAGATGAATTTTCTATAAAAAGAAATTAATTATTAACTGAATATTTTTCTAAAAGAAATTAATTAATTAATTTTTAAGCAAATACGTGAATTTTAAACTAAAAAGATAAATTTTCTACAAAAATAATATGCTTAAGTTTTCAGTCGGTAAAATAAATTTTCAGCCTAAAAAAGAACGAATTTTCAACAAAGCAGTTCAATTTTCCATTACAGAAATTAATCTTTAACCAAAAAGATGAAGTTTCAACTAATGAGATTACTCTTCTATCAAAAGGCTTTTTTACCTTTTTACCTCAAACAGAGCATTTTTCAACTGAAAATATAAAAATTAAATTTGCAGTATGAAACTTAATTTTGAATAAAATCAAAGTCAATTTTCAACTAAAAAGTATAATTATCGAGCAAGAAGATCCAATTTCTATTTAAAAAAATACATTTTCAAAAAAAAATGAAAAAAACTCATTTTTAACCAAAAAAAAAAAAAACAATTTTCAACCAATAAGATGACATTTCTACAAAAATAGACGCAGTTTTGACAAAGTACCTGAATTTTAAACAAAATGTTTAATTTTGTTAAGGAATTTTGAACCCAAAATAGGAATTAGGCACCAAGAAGCTTAAATATTCTCCCAAAAATTTGAATTTTCAATAAAATACAGGAATTTTGAGCCAAATATGTATTTGAATTTTCTAGTTAAGCAGATAAATTTTGAACCATGTATGTAAGAACTCAATTTTCAGTTAAAAAGATTAATTTTCCACTAGAAAACATAATTTCAAGAGAATAATTAAATTTGGAAAAAAAGGTTTTGTACTAAAATTATGAATTATCGAAAAAACAAATTAATTTTTAACAAAGCAGTTCCACTTCCAACTAAGTACTTGAATTTTCAACCAAAAGGGATGAGTTCTCATCGAAAAATGTGATATTTGATATTTCAACCAAAAAGAATTTTAATTTTATACCAAGAATAGTTGAATTCCACCAAAAATGATGAGTTTTCAACAGAAGAGTTTGAATCCTTAACGAAAAAAAGATTAATTTGCAACCGAATAGTTGCGATTTTTAATCATAATAATAAAATTAACTTGAACTTTAGTTTTTCGAAAATTCCCAAACTCTACCAGGTTTTTCCTGACATTCTCTGACTTTCTGAAATTACCTGATATGTCGCAACTCTATAATTTAAAACAGCATATGTTTATTTCACTCTAGAATGTTTTTGTAAAAATATATATAGTAATTATGATATATATTTGTTTAAACAATAAATGCTTTAAATTTTCTTAAATGCTCTATAAATGCCCTGTTGGAGCTTAAATGCTGAGCATATTCTTGAAGGCATTTGCTCAAAATAAATTCTTAAGCATTTAAGAACTCTACTTTCGCATTTAATAATTAAAATAATCAATTTTGAATCTCGCGCCTAACTAGGGAAAAACTTACTTCGGCGCGAAATTCCAAGTTATGAATTTGCTTAAATGAATAATTCAAAAATTAAAAGTCATTTGATTAAATCATGCTTATTTAATAATCAGTTTCCCTGAACTAGTTTCTCAGGTGATGGGGGGGATATAGATTAAATCTTGTGTGAAGCTGAGACCGTGATATCGTCCTTGTATCTACCCTATCTTGCGGTTCTTATCGACAAGATATAGAGATTTCATGTAAAGAAAGTGCCCCTCTGCAGACTTTGCAAATCTAAGAGAATAAACATGCAGTTTCAAATTTATGGCTTCAGATACGAAATTTCTCGTTCAATCGCAATTATTCTTAGAATTTAATTAATCACACACCATTGTTAAATACATGAATAAAAATGGCAGATATATTCCAATCAGCACTTTTCAGAATAACGGATTTACAATTATCGTTATCAACTCAGGTATAATTTAAAAATAATAAAATTAATAATTAGCAAATAAAAATATTAATTCTTGCAAGTATCAAATGATTGACTTTTCAAATATTCAATGTCGATGTTTGCAATTCTATCGAATACGGTTGACTATTCGACTGGCATAAACCTCTTTGTTAATTGGATTACTCTCAATCAAATTGGATTTATTGACTAAAGATAAAAAATTATACATTCTAATAAAAAAGAAGTGTCGCTTGCTTCAAGCTATCATTAAAATCCAGTTATGTAAATGAAAAATCGCTACAAAGAAAAGATTAAAATGTGTCCTTGAAGTGAAATTATTTCCATTTGAACGTTAAGTATGAAAAAAAATTAATGCCATTCAGCACGAGAGTCGAAATTCGACCGGGATAACCTTTTCGTGTGAAGATGAACGAAATATGCAAATTTTGCCTGACTTATCTTCCTTCATCCAATTCAACGTCTACAGTCTAAGGTCACTTTTGCATAATCTGGTAGCATCAATAATTCACTTTCTAAGTATATTACGTGTCCTGCACGAAAAATCGTTTCTCGATACTTTCTTGCTCTTTACTTCTGATTGTAAAAAAATTTTCCCAAAGTCGACTCAAGCACGACAAATGAACAATAAATTGAAATAGAAAGTGGGTACAATCACTAATCGAGCTAAAGTTTATTTTTTCCCAATTAGATTATTTATTTCTTTTGAATAAAATCGAATTAATACAAATTTCAATTAAATACTTTAAAAAATTGATGTTCATTAATTATTTGCAAATAAGAGAGTGAGTAATTTGTGACTTTAAATGGGACATAATTCTCTCTGGTAGACGGATGTAACCATCAGAGGAGATCCAGGTGAAAGTAGCCAGGGCGAGACGGAGATATCAGGGTCGGCAGTTCTGCAGGTTGTATATCGTCCCTGCAACAGGTGTTCACAGAAAAATCGACACCTCAATTTGTCATTCTCCTTAATTTTCAGCCGCAATTTTCCCGTTTTATTACATTTTTACAGCAAAAAATAATATTAAATTATTATTACATACTTTCATTCTTAAAACAAATAAGTGTAATAGATTCATTTAATCAATATTTTATAATAACAAGGAAACTAAAACCGTAATCAAATATTAAAATTTTGAATTTCGCGCCAAATAAACGGATTAGTCGGAACCTATTCCACTCGATTGTTTTCTGCGAACTTTAAAATTTTAAATATAAAGATTTCTGCAAATTTTAATGTCCACACTGCAGCAGGTGTTGACAAAAAATCTAAAAACCTCAGTCCTAATTTTCCAATTTCAGTACATTTATTATAACCAAAAATAATATTAAATTATTATTAAATACTTTTATTCTTGAAACAAATACTTGTAATATATTCATTTGATGAATTGTATATAATAACAAGGCAACTGTAACCGCAATCAAATATTCATATTTTAAATTTTGCGCCAAATAAGAGGATTGGTGGGAGCGAAAACCAATCGATTGTTTTAGCGCGAATTTTTAAATAGAAATGGTTCAGCTAATTGCATGCCGACACTGCAACAGGTGTCCACAAAAAATCCAGACAACTTCATTTTTCATTCCGCTTATTTTCAGTCCCAATTTTCCCGTCTCATTATATTTTTTAGGAGAAAAAATAATATTTAATTACTATTACTATCATTTTTAAGACAAATAATTGTAATAGATTCATTTAATCCATTTTGCATAATGACAAGGCAACTAGAATAAAAATCAAATATTTAAATTTTGAATTTTGCGTTAAACAAGAACATTGGTCACAGAGAAAACCAATCGATTGTTTTGGCGCCAATTTTTTAATTTAAAAACTTTTAATAGAAAGGGTTCTGCAAGTTGCATATCGACCGGCCCCCTGCCTCGACCGTGTAGTTTTCTTACGATTCGGAGGGGAAATGTTTGTCAAACTAAGCCAACAGATGGCATCACAAAACGTAGGTCTGCCTTTTTCATTGAATTGCATTAAGAAAAAGCAAAAATAATTAAAAACGTGATGCTGTTTGCAAATAAACAAAAAAGAATATATGAAAAAATAAGAGTAACTATTGCTAATTATTTCACAAAAGAAAGTCATGAAAATATGTAGTTTAATATGAATGAAATTTAATTTTGAGATACATTTTGAAAGGAGTTCAAACTTTATATTTTTGTGATTTATTTTGCTCATATTATTGATTTTATTATTTGTTAAAGTTAAACAAAATTATTTTTTGTTGAAATTATTAATGTAGCTAATGAAAACATTGATAATATTTAAGACTTCAATGAAAATAATATTTAAAACATATATATGATCAGAAGAATTAATGAAAAATATATTACTTATATCCAATGTAAATATAATAATAATTAGAATATGTAAGACTACAACTTAAATTGCAAAGTAAAGAATCTTTGTTCCTTTAAGATCTTATAAATTTCAGGTTTTGAAGGAAATATTTGTAAAAAGTAGTGGTGATTGTAATTAAAATGTTTGAGGGAATGATTTGGAAAAAAGTCATTGCCACGAATGTTAAATGAGAAAATGGGTTTAATATAATTTATATATTTATTTTAATTGAACCAAACATCATATATACATTTATACAGTTCAATAATCTATTTGTTTCTTAATCTTGAAAGCTTTTTTCTCGCTGCATTCAGCCCCTAATAATTTTATTTAAAAATTTAAATTTAAAGGAGATTTTGAATTAAATAGTTAATTATATTATTGCAAACCTTATTTCTAAAATAAACAGACTATAAGCTATTAAAATCTATAAACAAACGTCCTGTACTCATGACGCACAGTTGGAGGAAATGCACTTTTTTCATTCAAAAATGTCCAGAGCCTTCAAATTTCTTGCTATTTTGAATTTTTCTGTTTTTAATTAAAGATCATTAAGTTCTATAGATCTCGACTCTCCGAAATGTTGTCTACTCTCTTTTTTTATTAATAATTTTTCTAGTCAAAGTATGAGCAAAGTCTTATTATCGGTGAAAATTTTTTTTTGCTAAAAGTGCTTCCCAATAATGTAGGAATGACATTTAATAACAAAAATAATTTAAAAGTTTATAATAACCACTGTGATAAACAATTTTTGTGTCAAAATATTAGAATTTTATATTTTTCCAATTATAATTGCCTTCAATGGCCAGAACGATTTCAGGTATTCCTTAAAATAATAAATATTTGATAATATTTGATAAAATATAAAAATTAAAATTTTTGTATACAAATTAGATAAACAAATTTAAAATGTTTGCCCTTTCGCATAGAAAAATTTTTTGGCACTGGAAATGTTTTAAGCTATTGGACGAATGACTGCTAGTCACACATATATTAGAAGAGTTAACAATAACCACTGTTATTAACAACTCTTGTGAGAAAATATTTAAACTTAAGGTTTTATCAAATGTAAATTTTCTTTGATGGCCAAGTCGGTGGTTTATTGTCAAAAGATTTTGTACTGAGTGAATCTTAGCATGCAGTGTTATGATTCATTTCCAATCTATTACGATTGAAAATCCTACTTTTTCCGAGTGATACTGCCAAAATTGGGACATTTTTTATGTAAATTGTTTATAAACATGTAAGTTGTTATATTCCACTAAATATGATCAAAGATACTATTTTTAGGAATATCCGTAGCCACTGTAGTGATTAAAGAAAATAAAAATGTTGATAAAACCTTATATTTGAATATTTTGTCACGAGAATTATTCATAACAATGGTTATTGTTAACTTCTCACACATTTGTGTGCCTAGCAGTTATTCGCCCAACAGCTTAAAATAATTCTAATGTAAAAAAAAATTCGATGCGAAAGGACCAAAATTTTGAATTACTTTATCTAATGTATTTAAAAAAATTTAAATTGTTATGCTTTATCAAATATTATTAAATATTTATTGTTTCAGGGAATACCTGAAGTCCTTCTGGCGCTTGAAGGAAATAATAATTTGAAAAATCTCAAATTATAATATTTTGCCATAAGAATTGTTTATAACAATAATTATTATAAACTTTTAAATCATTTTTGTTATTAAATGTAATTCCTACATTAATGTGGAGCACTTTTAGCACCAAAAAATTGTACAAATAATAAGACTATTTGTTAATTTGTTTATCAAATTTGTTTCCAACAAATAAATGGAATGATAAACAAATTATTTGTATTTTATGAGAATAATATTAAATCCACTTTCTCATTTATTAGTTTTTTCATTAACTTTTTACCAAATTATTCCCTCAATATACAATATAAGTCATATATTTTTGATTAATTCTTCTGATCATGTATATGTTTTAAATATTTTTGTCATTGAGGTCTTTAATATTATTAATTTTTTCATTAGCTGCATTAATAATTTTAACAAAAACTAATTTTCTTTAACGTTAACAAATAATAAAATCAATAATATGAGCAAAATAAATCACAAAAATATAAAGTTCGGATTGCTTTCAAAGTGTATCTCAAAATTAAATTTTATTCATATTAAACTACATATTTTCATGACTTTTTCTTTTTTTAAATAATTAGTAATAGTTAAGACTTATTTTTTCATCTATTTTTGTTTTGTTTTGTTTATTTGGAAACAGCATGAAGTTTTTAATTATTTTTGCTTTTTCTTAATGCAATTCAATTAAAAAGACAGACCTACTTTTTGTGGTGCCATCTGTTGGATTAGTTTAACTGACAATTCCCCTCCGGATCGTAAGAAAACAGAAAAGTGGGGCGATGCATGGGGCTGATATCGACACTGTAATGGGCGTCCACAAATAGATCGAGACACCACAATTGGTTAGCCCTCACTTTTCAGATATAATTTTCCCATTTCATTCCATTTTTATAACAAAGAAAAATATTATAGTATAATCATAAAGCAACGGAAACCTAAGGATATCTTTTCACGGAGACCTGTTTTTAATTATAATCGTTGAATTAGTTTGACACATCGAGTTCTTTACTAGGTTATTAACCAATCAAATTTGCCATAAACCAACAAAGTGCCGAGAAATGAATCCTAGGAAAAATATTAATTTCGTGATTAATTCAAAACAGGCCTTCGTGAAAAGATACCCTAAGTCTAATATTTAAATTTTGGATTTCGCGCTAAACTAGAGGATACGTCAAAGCGACCACCAATCGATTGTTTTGGCGCGAATTTTGAAATTGTTAAATTTAAAATAGAAAGGGAGAGTGCAGAATTGATAGAAAAATAATGAAACTTTGCAGATAATACATAATTGTAGAAATGAAAGTGGATAGAAGTAATATCGAAAAATAAAAAACTGACAATTTTCTTGGAAGACAAAGCGATTGTTGGAAGGGTCGTATATCAGTTTTGACAAACGAGCGAGGCTTTTCTCGCCTTTTGAGTTGTGAATTCTGAACGGTAAAGCGGTGTAAGACTCTAGTTAGTATGAAATAGGCGACATGACAACTATAAGAATACGATCGTCATTCACAACTCGTATTCGCGAGGATTATGAGACGAGAGTAGAGTAAAGTCGAAGGTCGCTCATGCCCTATTAACGCAAATCTGTGCTCACGACCGGAACAGACTAATCCATCGACATTCTCGATCCGTGCCAATTAGCAGTCAATAGTCGCAGAAAAATCGAAGATGGAATAAAGGTATTAAAAACGGCATGAAATTCAATAAAAATTCAAAGAAAATCGGAATTTCGGATTTTATGCTTCAAAAATAATTTCTAAAACTGTGTTATGTATATTTTTCATAACACATGCATGACTTCAGCTGTTTTCAATACGGATTCCGTGGGGCTCTGGTTACACTTTCCAGTCCCTAAGGAGTAAAACGTGACGTCAGAGGTGAATAATTAAAATTATCAAGCGATCTGTGATCGCAGTGACAGATTCTCTGACAGATTAGATTAACGCGAAGCGATAAGTTACTACAAACCACCGTTAGTTTATTTTCAACATATTTGGTAATTTATAATTAAACTAAATTTTTGGTAATTTATAAACTTACCACAATTTTCCAACTCTCTCGCAGACGAAGTTTCGAAGCGAAAAGTTAAGATAATTTACAGATAAATGACCATGAAATCCCATAAATTACCTTAATTTACCAACAATTTCCGGAAATATTGAAAGATTTTTTATATAAACTTGCCATAAAGTTTTGCATTAATTTTTATATTTTTAATTTACCATATGTTTCTAAAATGTTCGGTAATTTATAAATTTAACACAAATTTCCAACCCTTAGTACCAAATCAATAAGTTACCGTTACCGTATTTATGAAATTATAAAAATTTTTGGATTATTTAAATTTCCATAAGTTTCTAAAATCTGTGGTTATTAATAACTTCCCGATATTTTTGGTAATTTATCATTTTACCACTTTCGCAAATTACCTCAACTTACTTGCAATTTTTGGAAATAATCCAAACATTTGGGTATACATTTTCGAAATAAATGGTAATTCATAAATTTATTACCACACATTTTCTTAATTTTTGGTAATTTATAAATTTACCATAAGTTTCCTACATTTTTTCTAATTTATAGGTTTAGCACAAATTTACAACCCTTTGTACCAAATTAAATAAAATACCCTTATCAACAATAAATTACCAAAATTTTTAGAAAATAGGCGACATTTTCTTTAAATTTCAGTAAATTTCTAAAATTTTTGACAATTCATAAATTTACCAAATTTTTGGTCATTCATAAAATTACTGAATTTTTGGTAATTTATCATTCTCAAACTATCTTGATCAACGCCAAGCAACAATTTATTCAAACTTATTGATAAATTACCATAAATTACCTGAAATTTCTAGACTTTTTTATATACTCTACAATCTACATTTTCGTGAGTTTCCAAACATTTTTAAAATATAAAAAACTTAAAATTTCAGAAAACTTTTAAAAGATATTCGTAATTTATTGTGCCATACATTTTCAAAAATTTTAGTCATTTATAAATTTACCAAAAATTTCCAAAATTTGTTATAATTAATAAATTTACCACCAACTTATAACCCTCTGTATCGATTTTTATTAAATTTTGTTGATTTAATATCTAATTATAATCTAATAATCGATATTTTCAATTCAAATAGATTGAATAGTAGTAAAATCGTCTAAAATAAAAACTAATCAGAAAAAAACGAAGGCAGACCGACACTAATCAAAATAATCGATTTTTAGTCGATAGTAATCGAAAATTATCATTTTTTTGATTACATATTAATGAAAAAAATTATTTTGAGTCGGAAACAATTGAAATAATTGATTTTGGAACAATATTGCTAAAAAACATCAATTTATATCAATCAAAATTAAAAATTTCGCTTTTAAATCAAAAATTTAAATAATGTTTTTAATGAATATAAATTGTTAGACTTCATTTTTAATCGAGAATAATCGAATTAGTAAAATAATCGAACGATTGACAGTCCAGTTTCGCTGTCGAATATCGATTCATATTTCATAAGACATTATTATTTTTCGTCTCTTAATTGTAATTAATTATTCTTATTGAAGGTCGACTATTTCGATTAGTATCGTTCTTAATCAATTGGTATGGATTTTTTTCGATTATTCTCGACTTGGAACAGAATATATCGATTACTAGCAAATCAAAGTAGATTGGTTTGAAAAATCTGAACAAAAACCTTTTGTTACTATTATTTTGACTCAACCAACGTAGGCAACTACCTACGATTTACATCAATTTAAAATCGAATTTTTATCTCTTCAAAACTGATTTTTTTGATTATTCGCGAATAAATATCAATTGGTTTAAAAAATCAATACAAAATCTATATTATCTCACAATCTATTATTGCGAATATTTTTGATTAACCTCGACTTTTAAAGTCGATAGTATCGGCTCGAAATCGATTATTACAAAATATTACTTCTTCGATTGTTATCGAATTAAAATTAATTTTATCGATCATTTGCGAATAAAATTAAGTTAGTTCGATTGCCATCGATATAAAATCGTAAATTTAACTCGCCGAAATTCGAAATCTCCTTTTTCCATTCCAAACCTATTAATATCGACTCTTTTCTCCGTTTTTATTTGATAAAATTGGTACCAATTTCGCGGTATTGGTAACTATACCGGCGAAACTTGAAAAGGAACGACACGCCTTATGGGACGGTTAAATTATGCGATGTTTTAGATTTTTATAAGAGTTGGTCCTGAGAAGTCCTTCCGGACCAGGTAAAGAGAGAGAACCTGTTCGGGGGATCACAAAGAGGGGACCAATTTTTTCAAGATGGCGCAGGTCCTGTCTAACTAAACGTGTTCCTCAAAAGTTTTCTTATGTGTGGGAACGGATCTGCCGACCATCCACAGAACCTACTTCCCAGCTTAGAGAAAGGCTGGAATGTAGGTCCGGGATAACGATTTTCACTCGATTTTTAAGTAACGATTCTTATCGAACCGATCCTCGACACGAATTTTCCTACAATTGAAATTGAAATTTTGAAATAACAATATCAACCAACAAATTTTTATAGAATAGTTGAATTTTGATCAAAAATAGTTTAATTTTAAATCGGTTGCATTTTTAACGACAAAAGATAATATTTTTTGAAAAAATATATTTTCCACGTATTAGTTTATAAAAATGACTTTTTAAGGAAATACTTTAACTTTTAATGAAACTGTTGAATGTTTAACAAAAGTTTTTAATAAAATAGTTAAATTCTCAAAAAAACAAATGAGTTTTCAACCAAGAAGATTTATTTTCTGCCAAAAAATACAAGTTATTGGAAAAATAGTTACATTTTCAACGAAAGAGATGAATTTTGAACTGAAATGATGAATCTTCGGCCAAAAAATTAATTTTTTTAAACCAGTCTATCCTCTAAGTAATTGAATTTTCAATTAAGAAATATGAATGCTTAATAAAAACGGTAATTGTTCATATGTAAAACGAAGAATATTTTAAATATGAATAAAAAAGAGTTCAAATAATCCACAAAGACGAATTTTCAATTCAAGTATGTAGTTTTAGCCTAAAAAAATGATTTATCTCGAAAATATTATTTTGAATTTTCAAACAAAAAAAAATTATCAGTCAAGAATGAAAAAAAATGTTAACCAAATCATAATTTAGGAAAAAAAAATAATTTTCAATAAAAAATAAAAATTTGGAATAACTATTTCTTTGTATATAATTTTCCTACGTTTTTTAAAAAAATTCGAAAACATTTCTGAAGATTTCAGTTAGGTCGAAAAAATGTTGAAGGCACTTTTTTATTTTACAGGATTTTATGAAATTTTAGGAAGGATTGAAGTCATTTAAAAATGAATTCAGAACTTGAAATTTTTTTCTATTTTTTAGGAAATCTTTTAATGTGCGAAAATATTTGTAATACCTTAAATACTTCGAAAATTCCAAAATATTGTTTACACTAACTCAAATAATTTCTAAAATTGTAAACAATCTTTTAAAACTACAGAAAATTTCCTTAAAATTTTCTATATTTTTTCGACATTTTTATAAATGTTTAAAAATGTTTTGAAACCTTTTAAAACTTTCCTAAAAAAGGGATTTCCCCGAATATAAATTTATTTTAAATTTTTTAACAAATTTGTTTATTTGTTTCTTTGTTTATTATTAAAATGTTTACAAATATAATTTCCCTTAAAATTCTTTAAAAATTATGCAAATAATAACTTCCCTAATGCCTTCTTTCACGGAGAAACTGACTCATTCAACTTTATTATGTTTTTCGTAAAAAACATAAGCATCATTTATAGACAATAAAAATGTGTTTGCAAGAAACATGATAAAGCTGAAAAAAGTCAGTTGTTTCGTTAAAAAAGGCATTAAAGTTGGAGATTTTTAATCGAAAGTATACTTATAATCAATTTGACAATTAAAAAAAATCAAACGTGCAGGCACGGAGAATCGAACCCCCAACCTTTACTAGTCACGTAAGTTCGAGCCCTGATTAATTAGGTATTTCAAGTTGTAACACCAGGAATAGAGGATCATATACTTAAATTTTAAGTAGAAAAATGTTATTTTTTAGTAGAAAAATATTCTTTTTGTTTGAAATTTTATCTTTTTGGTTCTAAATTAATTTATTTGTTTTGATAATTCAATTATTTTGGTGGAAATTACGTCTTTTTGTTGAAAATTAATTAAATGAAAAATTAAATGTTGGATTTTTGGCTGAAAATGATCTTTTTTAGTATACAAATGAAAACCATATTGTTGAAACTTCATGTATTTTGTTGAAAATTTATATTTTTGTATTATAGAATATTACTCTTCTTTTTAAAAATGGTTGAAAAGTTACTGGTTTTTGTTCAAAATTATGTATTTTTTAACTGAATATTTAACTTCCATTTTGCTTAAAATTAACCCATTTTGTTGGAAATTATTTTTTTTTAACAGGATATTTAACTTTCATTTTATCGAAAATTTGTCTATCTGTTGAAAATTAATTCCTTTCATTAAAAATTGAACTATTTTACTGAATTCCTTTTTCATTTGCAAAATGGTTTTCACTGAAAATTAAACTATTCCATTGTTAGCTAAAATTGATCTTTTTTAATTGAAAATTCAACTATATGCTTGAAAATCTATGTATTTTGTTGAAAATTCCTATATTTTTGTGAGATATTATTCTTTTTGTTTGAAAATGATTTAAAATTCACTGATTTTGTTACAAATGTCCTTTTTTAATTAATATTTACAGCTGATTATTTAACTATTTTATTTTTGTATTAATTTCTTAAGTTGAAAATTCAATTTTTTGGATGAAAATTGTACTATGTTCATGAAACTTCTTCTTTTTTGGTTAAAAATAAATGTTTGAACAGAAAATTAAGCCATTTCATTTTTTAGTAAAAAAAATGTATCCTTTTTAATTAAAAATGTAACTACACGGTTGAAAATGTATGTCTAAATGTCTTAATTTTTTATCTATGCCATTTTTTGTTGAAAACTAAACTATTATGTTAAACATCCGCTTTTTTTGTTGCAAATTATTTATTTTTTTCAGTTGAAAAATTCGTCTTTTTTGTAGAAAACTATTTGTTTAAGAATTCATCTTTTTGGTTGAAAATTCAAATATTTTGTTGGGCCTTCGTTTTCTTTTATTGAAAAGTATTTGTATAATGAAAATTGAACTATTACCCTTAGGTTTAAAATTGATCATTTTTAGATTAATATTCATTTCTTTCGTTCAAACTTAACTATTTTGTTAAAAATTCGTTTTTCTTTTTGTTCAAAACTAAAATTTTTGTAGTTCAGAAATCGTCTTTTCAGTGGAAACTTATATATTTTTTAAATTCATGTTTTTGATTGAAATTTCACCTTTTCTGGCAAAATATTATTCTTTTTGAATGTAAACTCATTTGTTTGGTGAAAAATGTAAATATTTTTCTGAAATTCATTTTTTCTAAACTATTTGTACACTAAAAATTTAACTGTTCCATTTTTTGTTAAAAATATATCATTTTTAGTTAAAAGTACATTTATTTTATTAAAAATTGAACTATTTTTTTGAAAATTCACCTCTGTAGTTAAGAATTTTCTTAAAAATAATTTCTTCAACTCAAAATATAAAATTTGTTATCAAAAAATTTATATTATTAGTTGAAAATTTAACAATTTTGTTGAAAATTCGTTTTTTCGTTACTTGAGAATCTTCCCCTTTTAGTTAAAAATTATTATTCAGGTATGAAAATCCATCTATTTTGGTTACCGTGAAAACCCATTTTTTTCCAAGTTATTACAATAATCAAGTTTTGTTCCCTGCAATTAGTATTATTGTTTTGCTCTGGGCGTGCGGACATCTTGGATTTCCCCCACTCAACCAGAAATATCTAATTAGAAACCGATCAAACAGATATGACGTTTAATTATAAAATTCAAGTTCGAATTAACTTATTTGAAGATAGATTTTTTTAATATTAGAATTTTTTATGTAACTGGAATCAATTGGAATGTTGTAAGTTCACTCAACTCTTGGTTGTATATCGATTGCGTGAACGGCGAAGCAGAACAGCGCGTGAAATATTCAACCCGGAAGTGCCCGAGAGAACGTGACACAATAAAACAGCGAAAGTCCTAACTCGAGAATCCACAACACTTTTTCATTCGAGATTGTTTTTTGTCGAAAGTGGCAAGCTGTAAACAACTTAAGAAGATGAACCATCATCAAAAATTTAATTTTAAATGTTTCCTAATATTGGGACACAAAACTTTTATTAGCACTTTGCGGGAATTGGAAATGTCGAGATTAATAATACTACAAATTAATTTAATTCCCAAATTGGAAAATTCCCGAATTGGAAGAATTCCCGAATAATAAAATTCCCAAATACTAATATTCCCATATTGAAAAATTCCCAATAAATAAAATTCCCCAATAAATGCCAGTTACAAATTTTAGCTCTAAAGATTTCACAATATGTTACAAAGGAATATTGAAAATTTCAAGAAAATTTTTTTCAATTTCGCATCGTTTGAAAAAAAATTTATAAAAACTTTGAATTACTTCAAAATATATTTAAAAATTTTCAAACTTTTGAAAAGGTTCAACTCAAAAATTAAAAGCTTTCTGAGGATTTTGAAAGATTTTAAGAGAATACATTTTTTTCTTTAGATGTTTAGGAAAATTTTTAATGATTTTTTATTTACAAAATTTACTTTCAGAGGATATTTAAAAATATTTCCAAAAATTAAAAAATATTTCCAGAACAGTAAAAAAAGAAACTGGATTTTTAAAAATATTTTTGAAGTTTTTAAGATAATACAAACAATTCACCTGAAATCTTCAAGAAACTTTTGGAATTTTCTGGAGATACCTAGGAACATAACATTTATACATCCTTAAATCAAATAAACAAAAAAACCTAAAAAATAAATAGTTATTCGAAATTTGTATTTTTTGTTGAAAATTATTTTTGTCCTCAAATTATAATTTGTCTAAAATTATTTTTCTTTCTTTACTGACAAAATTTTATTTGAGTCAAAATTCAACAACTTTGTTAAAAATTAGTCTCTTTGGTTTGTAAATCCATCTCTTTTGATAGAAATTTCATTTTTACATTCTCATCAGAGAAGGTATTAGATTTATGTAAAATTTGACCACACCCAATTTTTGTCAAATGTCCACGTTTTGAGACCCCCTGAATCCGAAAAACAGGTTTTTACGAATATGCCTGCCTGTGTGTCTGTCTGTGAACACGACAACTTTTGAAAAAATTAATCTATTAGATTGGCCTTTGGTACACTCGTTCAGTGTCCTAAACTTAAGGTCAAGTATGTTAGCCAGCCATTTTGGATAAAAATTCAAAAAGTGGGCACATTTTGAATATTTTTGAGACCACTTTTTTCAAAATTCAAAAATTCTCTGTAGGTTATTTATGGTATTCGAAAATTCGTACAATTTATTCTGATGACTTTTTTCATAAAATCAAAAATTACCAGAGTTATAGCATTTACAAAATTCAAAAAAACACGAAAATGGACATTTTAGGCCAAATGACGCACGATATGAAAAAAAGTCAAGAGAAGAAAAATGTTGCTTTTTGAATGCCCTGCAAGATTATCATAACAACTATTTGAATTTTTTTTTAAATCAAAATTTCATTTTTCACAGCATACAAAATTATGAAAAATCCAATAATTACATTTTTTGCCAAACTATGCAAAATATGGTAAAAAATGAAGAGACAAAAATTATGCATTTGAAAAATATCTTCAAATTTGTTACCAACCAATTTTTTATAGGATGTATATTTTTGGCTCTAATCATGAAAAACATGATTAACAGTAAAAAACAAAGAAATCTGCCCGCTTCGTGGGCATATTCTAATCACAACTTTTGTCATTTAATTTCTTTTTCGTCTTGTGTGTGGGATTTCAAAAAATTTAATTAATAATTTGTTATTTTTTCATGTTAATACATCCTCATCAGAGAAGGTATTAGATTTGTGTAAAATTTGAACCCCCCTCTCAGTTTTTGTCAAAAATTCACGTTTTGAGACCCCTTGAATCCGAAAAACAGGTTTTGATACACTCTTTTAATGTCCTAAGCTAAATGCCAAGTTCGTTGGTCAGCCATTTTGGATAAAAATTCTAAAAGTTAGCGTATTTTGAAAGTTTTTGAGACCACATTGTTTCAGAATTCAAAAATTCTCTGTACCCTTATTCATATTACTTGAAAAGTAAAATGTATATTTTCGAAAGCCCTACAAGATTATCATAACAACTTTTAAAATTTTTGCGAAAAATTGATAATTCAAATTTTGATCAAACAAAAAGTAATAAAAAATTGTATTTTGTTGTCAAACTATGCAAGGTAGGAAAAAAATATGAGAAAAACATTATGCAGCCAAAAAATATCTACGAATTCGTTATTAATCACTTTTTTATAAGACACGTAGTTTTTGTTTTATTTATAAAGAAAAAAACAGTGAAAATATAAAACTTAAATTTTTCGCGACATGACACAAGCTAAGAAAAAATAAATAGATAACCATTTTTACCGAAAGTAGAGAGCAACAATTTTTATTAATGGTTTTTTATATGATTGGTAGTTTATATTTTAATCGTGAATAACAACATTAAAAATTAAAAAATTACATTTTTGGTAAAATGACACAAGATGTAAGATAAAGGTTGTTTAACGCAAAAAAGTTTTTTTAAAATACTTTCTGGATAAAACGCGTGGTTTTTGTTTTAATCGTAAAAAATAACATTATAAATAATGAAATTGACTATTTGGAGAAATGCCACAAGACTAATTAAAATATTCATAAGGGCGTATGTTCCAAAACGTAGCTACAAAATTCCCTTCGCCTATTTTTTTCATGCAACAGGCCGTTTTTTTAACTTTTAGCATATCAAATTGTAACAGTTTTTTTTTCTCCAAAAAAGCTTTTTTCTCATTTATATTTTCAAATTCAAAACATGAAAAATAAACCAAAATTATGATTCAAAGAATTAAAAGCGCACTTTCTGAATCAAGAAATTTGATACGCAACCATTCTTTAAAAAATTAAAAACGTAGAAGCTGAATAGTTTTAAGATAATATCTTATAAAATAAATATAATATTTTTAAAAAATACTGAAATGTACAATTTTCAATTAGATCAACAAAATTTTAACATAACATTTCCAAATAAAACTTATTTAAACTAACCACTTTTAAAATAAATCAGTTCTACATTTTGTACAATCATAATTCAATAAATTCAAAAATGAGTTTGAAATTAATTAGGGAAAAATTAAAGAAACTTCAAAAGAATTTGATCAAATGCCTCCAAATTTAGGGTGAGTTTTAAAGACTTCAAGATGAATGAAATAAAAACTTTATCGAATGAATAGAATTGAGTAAATTTAGAAGAATGTAAAAAAATTTAGGATAAACTATTAATAATTTAGGGTGAATTCAAAATTAATTGCACAAAATATTTTCAAATTTTTTTAAACGGGACAATGAACTTCGTCTGTTTTAATACCAATGCAAGTTACGAATTATAATAATATACATTTATGGGAATGATATAAAATTTCGGGGAATAACTCGAGCGCGAAGAACGAGATACGTGATGAGAATGTGTTCGTTAAAGTCGAAGGAGCTTTAACAAGAGAGAATTCACAATCATTAAATTACTGTTGTTGATACTTTTACCTTTAGTTTTAAATAGTCTGTACAGAAAAGTCGAGCGCGAAGCGCGAGAATAAACAGTCGCGCGCCCTAGGCGCGCTCAAGCTTGACAAAGTATTCTTTTAATTAAAATTGCAATCTTACGCTTTGAAGTAAAACTTTTTTTGTAGTGGAACATTCACCTTTTTAGTTTAAAATTCATCTCTTTGGTCGAAAATGTAACAATTTTTTTTTTAATTCGTCTTATCGATGTTCTTGACTACTTTAATAATAAGTCATTTTTGTTGTTAAAAATGTATCATTTTAGTTAAAAATTCCCCTTTTTTGGTAGCAAATAATTTGTCTTTTTTAGAAAAGACATGCATTTGGTTAAAAATTCAACTATTTGGTTGAAAATTAATTTGTTTGTTGAAAATTAATATTTTCGATTGGAAAACTTGAACTTTCGAGAAAATTTATCTTCTTTGGACAATATTTAATCTTTTTTTGGTTAAAATTACAACTAGTAAAAAAATGCTAGGTGATTCAACTATTTTGTTGAAATATGGTATTTTTATATGATTTCAAATGTTTTTGATTTAAAATAAAAAACTTTTCAAATTGACATATCATTGGATTTCAAAGAAGATTGAAAAGTTTTTAAAAATTTTAATTTATACTCGCGCTTTTTCACAAGAAATTGGTAAAGGCAAAAAAAACATTTTTGAACAATTTGAGATTACAATTTTTAGCAGGAAATCGTCGAGGAAATCAGTGATTTAAAACAAAACAAAAACATTAGGTTTAAAAAAAGACATTATATTTTAAACAAATGTTATGTTAGTGTTTTTTATCGAAAATTAATTTTTTTGATTAAAAAAATATATATTTACAACATTAGAATAATAATATGTTATTTTAGACCTTTTCATCAGGAATAGGTTTTTTCAAACAAAAATGATTAAAATTAAAAAATAAGATTTACAATTTCGAACAATTTTAATATTAAGATATAAATTTTCCTCAGTTATACACAATATTCACCTTACTTTTCTTTTCAAATATTTTAGATAATAGATACTATAAGATACAAATTTTTGTATTAAGAATATTAAGATCAATTTTATATTTTAATTAATAAATGCATTATAATAATTAGAATAATAATCACAAAAATTAATTCATTCATTAAATTGAATACCTGCAAAAAAATAAATTTATAAAAGGGATCATTTTTCTTTTGGGACCGTTCAAGGTCCAAAGAAAAAAAAATAAATTCTGTACTCAAATTATTTTACTGGTATTAAAAAGTTATAATTTATTATTTAA